>NC_052113.1:923345-953619 GCF_012273895.1 Zerene cesonia | reverse complement strand
CTATTTTCTCCTCTTGTCGCATGATTTTTGTACGGCGTTGCGGAATAATGGATTAGAAGCAGTATTGAAATAGTATGATGCAGATGCCGTACAAAATCAAATGACCAAATTTAGCCCGGTAATTGTCGGAAAATAAAAAATAAATCCGACTTTGTGGTGCACCATTTTTTTACGGCACTGCGCGTTTTCTTATTATTTTTAATGGATCTATCGGTGGTAAGAATGCCGTACAAAAATATGTGACCAAAATGTACTCACTCTACCTGTACTTTTGAATTCTCACCTGCACTCAGTTGGACAGCTTACAAGTGACGGCATAGTGCTGAATCTTATTATTTTATGCTCTTATATCGTTCTAGATAGGTCACCTGGTGGTTCAAATGACCCGTAATTTTTTCTATATGGGCCTGTAGTCTAAAACGAGTGTTTGTTACCACATAACTTTTGATTGGGTTTTTTTAAAACTGGTGCCTTCCATGTGGTTCCATTTAATTATGATCAGGTTCTGACAATTTGAAGACAGTTTCGATTTTTGTTAAAATTTATTATAAACTCAAACTCAAATATTTATTCATTCAATTAGACTTCTTATAGAAGCACTGTCGGATCGTCATATTACACAGTTATAAAATTTACCACTTATATACTATATATCAGGAGGTCTATACTTTTTTATCTTTGAGTTTGGAATTCGTTCAATAATAACTAATGCATTAAAAACAAGAGACACAGTTTTTGAATGCTTAACATAAATGTATGTAACATGATATGAAAAACAAAGAAATTAAATAAGGATAGATACTCAAATAGACACACAGATTATACAGATGAAAAATACATAGAATGGTAGTTTATCCGATATATTTACTGAATGCTTTTACATCTCAATACACAAAAGTGAACGAATATTTAATTAATACTACTAACTGAATACTGATGGAAATATATTGATTTGTGAGAAGGATTTATTTTAACAATAAAGTATTTTTTTCGCAAAATAATTATCATTTGTTTACAGTATTCTAAAGTGAGTGGGGGAACCGGCGGCCCATGTACTTCCTAGTCCATTCCTTCATACTTGACGTCAATCGTGTTCTTATCCTTTACCCCCTAAAATCAGGCAATATCCGCAGACGTACGGCGGTGGTAATCGATTACCATCAGACCATTAGGCGAACCACCAGTTTCATAGATTCGAAGTACTTTTCTATGCTACAAAATATTCTTCTCTGTATATGTAAATTAGAATAGAAATGATTTCCGTTGTTATGATGTTCCGATGTATTAAATATGCATGGTGTACAACTTGGTCTCAAAGTTCTTAGGAATTTTAATGAATTATCCACGCTCATAATTCACTGGAATTAATATTACATAATGCACTATGCTTATTCAAATATATCCTTCAATAAACAAAATATTAAACACTTACAGTAAATAATCTTAATAAGTAAAACGCAAAGGTGACTGACTGACTGACTGATCTGTCAACGTACAGCCTAATCTACTGGACCGATTAGGATGAAATTTGGCATGCCGATTTCACCACTATCTGAGCCACTTATTATTGATATTTTTATAATTACTTATTTTAATCAGGTAAAGCAATTATTATGTTCGTTTAAGTATGTTGACAGCGCGTCGTGGGCCATTTCGTTACATGAAATTCACATTGTGAGTCTTTTACTGTGACCTGTTATTTATCTACATATATAAAATGCTTGCTTATAAAATGCGTGTCACAATGTTAGTTACTATACTCCTCCGAAACGGCTAGACCGATTCTCATGAAATGTTGGTTGGTCTGAGGATTGGCCAACGTCTCGTTTTAATATCCCTAAATGATAAAGAGGCACAACAGCGTTGCCGGGTCAGCTGGTATAACATAAATTTCCCGCGTAAACAACGCTTGTATATTAAATACCAGTCAAAGCTAAATGAGGTAAAAATGTATGAATTCCAAACAAATTAAGCAAAGAAAGCTTTCAAGTTCTAGCTCATTAGTGGTTTTTAAGGTCCATGAAATGTCATGAATTTTGTTTTGATGAATAAATGGAATTTTTGTTAGGTATATACCTCGTAAAAGGACTGTGTTAGTCAAACGGTTACATTGTGTTCAAATCATTGCTAATTCGTATATATATGCATAAAATATAGGCAATTTTCTGATCTACGTCAGCATATTTTCATGTACATTTTGCGATATAATTTCAAATTCAAATGTAAATTTTACTTATTGGAAGAATTTAGTTAAAAAAATATAAATGTTATTAAT
The DNA here is from genome assembly GCF_012273895.1 of Zerene cesonia. Taxonomy (NCBI): domain Eukaryota; kingdom Metazoa; phylum Arthropoda; class Insecta; order Lepidoptera; family Pieridae; genus Zerene; species Zerene cesonia. The sequence continues at coordinate 951,344 of NC_052113.1, read as the reverse complement.
ACAATATTAGCTGTTCGCCCCTGTATCACCCGTGGTACATATATAGCCTATGTCACTCAGTGTAATCGCAGTTTTCTAATGGTGAAAGAATTTTTGAATACGGTCCAGTAGTTCCTGAGATTAGTGCGTTCAAACAAAAAAACAAACATAGAAACGAACGAACAAACAAACAAATAAACTCTTGAGAGATATGGCTATTACATTTTACCGATTGTGAAAATATTTATACTATAATGCTCAAAATACGCGTATATTGTACGTTTTTTTTGTAATTCTAGTGTCTTTCAATTAAAGATAAGTAATATGCGTTTATAAATAAATATAGAATATGTTGTTGAGTTCTCGGAACCATTTTTCATGAATTAATTGAATAAAAGTGTCGAAGAATTTCATTTTATTCCTGTAACATCAATTTAGGATGGATTAGGTATATTACATTTAGATTTTAAACGTTACTTTTTGTAGTATTTGAACAGTATAAAACATCTATCTTCACAGTAAAAAAATCTTAATAAATTACAGAACAGAATCATATTTAGATATGACGTTATATATCTAAACGTAAAATAAATAAAATATAATAGTTTAAAAAAACTATGAAACACGCTTTAACAAAAATCATATTTTGCAAATTGAAAACTGGAATAATTTTATCAAATTAGTGTATTGTCATCGGTCCTCAATAAATCTACAAAGTTTGAACGAAATCTGGCCGTTTAAAGTGGGTCAAAATCGCGCCCAAAGAAGTCAGTTACAAACAAACAAACAAACATACAAACAAACAAACATACAGGTGAAGTTAATAAAAGCGTGTTAATAAATAGCAAATCAATTCAAACAACATACCATCATAAGCCCTCCAAGTATAATATCACCTTCTACAACGGCTGCATGCTTTATCGGCCAGACAGTTTCATTTTCCGGTTTCTTCTTCATCACCAAGCGTTCTCGACTAGTTAGATCCACACTCTTCTTATTGGTCACACTTTTAGACTTCCTCGAAACTTTTTTCTTTGGTTTCATTTTAATGGTCTTCGTAACAGGCGCTTCTGTAGTAAGCTCCGTTGTTGCTTCAACACTTGATGTTTCTTTCAATTCATTGGTTGTTATAGGCAGTTTTAGTCCTGCATCTTTATCAGATATGAAAGCGGCTACAGCTATGTGCCTTTCAGATTGTACATTAGACAGTTCTAATGGCCTAGCGTCTGGAGCTTCTAATTTTACGGACTGTTTCTTCTTAAATAGCTTACTTAAATCAAATGGTCCGATTAGAGAATGTGCTTCTCTTTTAATTCGATAGTATTCGTTAGATACAGCGTAATATTCTACGGTGTCTGTGAAGTCTAAATTTCCATATTTCATGTCTGATTTTGATGTAATTATGTTCGATAGATTGTAGTACGGACCGAGTAAAATAATTTGGGTTTGATCAACACTTGCAGCTACCAACTGGTAGACGATCACGAATAAGACAAGTCGCATTTTTATATTGTTTACATTTTCTTTATTTAAATCGATCATAACATTGGTGCACTAACAATTTTCTTTTTATTTTGAGTATTTCTTTTATTATATTCATTTCAATATATTTTTATAGAAACACATGAATAAATAAATGATGCAAAACAATAAATTGTAAGTCTTATTTGTTTAGTGGCGTTTGTTCAAAAATACAAACACTTCATCCATTAGAGCTTTAACTTCAATTCAATTCACAATTTTAGCAATCACATTAAAATAAAATAATACTGACGGCCTTCCAGACTATGTTATTATTGATTTTCGTTTGCAGTATAAACTTTAGAACGTAATTTTCACGAAACTTTTTGCCGCGATATCCTGACAAATTGCAAGCGTGACGTCACACGCCAAGGCGCTTCGGCGGAGGCAACTGCCGTACCGGCGGCGGGAACTCGACGCGCTCTGTCGGATCGCTTCAATGATGTTATGCGAGAGAGAGATATTACAGAACTCTGTGCAATTTTTACATTTAAATGCTTCATGAAACAGTGTTTCTTATTTAAAAATATAAGATCGTGCTATATATTCTTATCTGTGTTATATTTATCAAACTCGTCCCTTTTATACATTTTATTAATGTGAACTTTAACAAGCGCTTAACATAGTTTTATGTAGTTTAAGAAAACTATTTTTAAATAGACTCTATTGGAATTGCCACTTCCAAAAAAAGTCCACCGATGAGTTTCTTTTATTTCCTAATATATATTTATTCATAATTGTATAAAACCGTGTCTTAAGGTATTAAATACATACAAAACTTTGAAATAAATATGTATATTTGATAATGTGTAACGTTCTTAAATCGTACGTAAATATAATTATATTCATTTTCATTAATATTCGTCAGACAAAAATGTAATATAAAGGCGTGATCATTTATCCTAGTTATATACGTTTATGATGAACAATTTAGAAAAAACGTAAATGTCTATTTTACTTAATCGGATAGACATGAACGAAGTACTAATGTCCAATATGCAATAAAAATATTTCAATTACAGAACTGGCATAGTCTAATCCTGAAATATATAAAAAAAAAAAAAAAATTGTGAAACAGAGAACGTGATTTCATTAATTGTTGTGACAACTCTGTCGCTCCCGCCTACGTTCGCGTAATTTAATTAGGTTTTTATTTGCCTCACCTCTTGAATAAGTTCATTCTTTTCACTTTGAATTCAGGAACATCTCTCGTTATATCATTAACACTCACTGCCCTGACAAGTGATGCCCTCTTCCTCATTTTCTTGCTCAGTTCCATGAAATTTAAAACAAAATGTGAATATTTTTCTTATTATAAATGATTAAATCTTATTTTGAAGTTATAATTTTTGGCGGGAACTTGTGTTTTTAGGAGCAATTAGTTGAAACGCAATTGTTATATAAGAAGTAAGGTTTCTTATCCTTGGTGTATTTATTGATACTTTTTGTTAATTACAAAGAAATCTAGCTTACTGAAATGTATAGTTATACGAGTAGACAGTCTCTCGAAGAATATATCGCGCACTAATAAACATGAATTAAGTCATTCTCAAAAGTCTACTAACAATTAAATTTGATCGCTTCCTTGCTAAAGTAGTCGTGAGCGTAGAACCGAGGGGACCTGGGTTCGATACCCAGTGTCTCGGTCTGGCAGAAAACATCAATCTGATCACCTACTTATTCATAAAGAAAATCGATCAGTAAAACACATATATATCACCTGCTAACAGATGTATTCCCCACTAGGGGACATGGGGCTTCACTTTTACTATTTCGTATTCGTGAAAATATATAAGAGAAACGTTTATAAAAAACAAAGCGAGATATTAAGTACGCACGATAAAAAGAACCGATAAATATTATGAATAAATTTAGAAAATTGATGGCATGATTGATTATTGCTGATCGAAAAAGCTTATGCGGATTTTTGCGTCGTAATACCTCTTAAGATAATTTACGCGACTGAGATACTGGTTGCTAAATGATTAACCTATATTCCACCTTATAGAAAATTATGATAATATTTCGATGTAAATATTATCTAAATATTGTCTGATAAATAACAATTTGTTATGAAATTATTAAACCGTTAATTACAAGTAATGTATGATTATATAAAATCTGATCTTATACGGAGTGAATTTTAATCTGGGTAAGGCGAAATCCGTTAGTATAAAGAATTATATGATTACGTAAATATATTTTTTATTATATATATTGGAATTTGTGAATATAATAAATTGTGTACAGATACCCATAACATTTGTTATCGAAAAATCAAAAAACCATTAAACAAAACCGTATTTCATCTTAATGTTCCGATACGGTAACTTTCGATAAAGATGTTTTATTTTATCGAATCCTATTACTGGCTGGGGTCACGCTGATAATAAATTGGCGTGCAATAAATCTTATAAGGTCAGCTGGATTACGTCGTGGATAATACTGATATAATATTGATATAATACTTTGGTGGAAGTTGCACTTTGACATGAATTTTTATTTCAATTCATGTCAAAGCGAATTAAGTTTCGGTAGTTTAAGGATTGCGCACCCAAAGAGCAAAACGGTCCTTATTACTAATTCGTTTCAATTCATGTCAAAGCGAATTAAGTTTCGGTAGTTTAAGGATTGCGCACCCAAAGAGCAAAACGGTCCTTATTACTAATTCGTTTCAATTCAGGTCAAAGCGAATTAAGTTTCGGTAGTTTAAGGATTGCGCATCCAAAGAGCAAAACGGTCCTTATTATTATGACTTCACTGTCCGTCCGTTTGTCTGCCTGTTTGTCATCAGGCTGTATCTAAGGAACCGATAGTAAGACAGTTGAAATTTTCAACGGTGTATTCTGTGGCTGCAACAACAATAAATAATAGAAAATCGGGGGCAAGCATCGTTAGCACTATTATAAATAGGCAAAAAATAATCTAGGTTCAGGGGTATCAATTGTTTTTGCAGTAGCTTAGTAAGTAGGTACTAAGAATACAAAGAGTAAGTGTAACGCTTAACATTTGATTTATAAATTACAAGCTTTTCGCCCGCGGCTTTTCTCGTGTGTAACACAAAATTTTGTGCTTCTTATAATTTTAATATCCCTTATATTATGAAGTTTTGATATTTTGAGATAATAGATTTAGATGCGTAGGTACTCATCAAATATTTTATCTACACTAATATTATAAAGAGGAAGAATTTGTATTGTTGCTTGTTTGTTTGTAATGGATAAACTTATAAACTACTGGACCGATTCTAAAAATTCTTTCATCATTAGGAAGCTGCAACTTAGCTGAGTGACATAGGCTATATATGTACGACGGGCGAAGCCGGGGCGAACACTGTTTTGTTATATGTTTATTTATATATGATAGAATATTAGGTGATTTTTAATCCCGATTAAATGTTTCCTTGGGATAAAATGGGAATCTTGATATCCGGGCGGAGCCGGGACGTGCGCCTAGTGATACATAAATGAAATATTTATGAAAGCTGCGGTTATATCCGGGATAAACATAATGTGGCTCAACAATTCGACTCAATTATCATTTAATTCGATAAGCTTTTGTACATTATTTTATTGTTTTACTCACAAAGAATTGTGTGTTATAAAAGAGACATCCCGGTCCCTATGAGTTAAAGAGAGATTCATTATCAAGGTATATTTTATTCAAATTTTCCGATATGTAGTGCTCACATTTTATGTCCCTTATTAGCATGGTTAAGTACTAGATATATAAAGATAATTATTTTAAACAAAAACAAAACTGCATTGAAATCTTCAGAGCTAGGTTAAATTTAAATGGGACCATATGGCAGGCACCAGCTTTCAAATAAAAATAGAATCATAAAAAATGGTTCACTCGGTAGCTATGAGGTAACAAACACAAAGAATATCGGTGTAATTTTGAATAATCTTTATAACTCTAGTCGTAATTATGTTTAGGCATCGCTTCTAAGTCAAAATCAGTCTTGTTTATTTTTATAAATAAAGTAAATTTAAAACATTTTGTTGACTAAAACAATTGTTGTTTGTATAGATATTCTTCCACGAACGTTGATTATAAAAAATAGTTTTTATTTATGTAAAATAAACTGTCTAATATATAAAAATCTCGTGTCACAATGTTCCCATAATCCTCTGAAACGGCTGAATCGATTCTTTTGAAATTTTGTGTGCATATCGGGTAGGACTGATGGCCACCATCTATATTTCATATCCCAAAATGATAAGAGTAAGGCAGAACAAGGTTTGCCGGGCTAGCTTGTATTGTTATATAATATATATTTGGTTGCTGTGTTTTATAAAAAAATAATACTTTCTTTTTTTATGTAACTTATAAATTTTATATTATTATATTATTACAATATTGTACATCCCTAGATCGAATGTAAAATACATTTTAATACCATTAAAGACTCGAACATTGTTATTTTAATTTATTCTGTAATTGCTAAGAAGTTTCAGATGTAACAATTTAAAATTTATTCTGACGTTTAAAGCGTCTTGTCTCTAATTGTATTAAGTTCCTTCGGGCCAAATAACAGGAATCTTAAGTCTCTTAATATTTATGTAAATATTTCTGAAGTAATTATATAGTCTTATGTAAATGGAAATAAATTCAAACCAATTTTAAACTGAAACAATTATTTATATAACACTTTAATAAAACACTGAACCTCTTCAAATCGTGAGAGCTAGACCAAATTTAAATGCGACATTGAAGGCAGCAGATATCAAATTAAAGAAATAATAAAAATCGGTTCAGCCTGTACAGAAGTTATGAGGTAATAAACACACAAACAAACAGTCAAATTGTTAGGTGTTTTTAATTGTACAAAGGAAAAGAAAAAATTAGAATACTTATAAATATATTCGATTACGTGGGCGTAGTGGTTGATGAACCTGACATTAATGTCAGAGTGTGTGGGTTTGATGTCTAATGAAAATATAATTACTCGTAGAACATGTTGTGTATGACATAAAATGATTGTATATTCATTAGTTACTAGTAAGAAATCTAAGGACTCATTATAGAGCTGCAAAAGACTTAGGCTAGTTAGGTTAAGCCATATGGCGCCAATTTAAACTAAAGATGCTGAATTGTCATTGTTGACTACTTCCTATTCTAAAGTTTTATTGCTATCTATATAAACTTTATTTGTTTAATATTTCGGACGCTATTAAAAGCCATGTCCAGAATATTATTCTAAAGGTACACTGATTTTCTATCTAGCTTAATAGCTTTGCTCATTTGTTTTTTAAATGAGTACAAATAAGTTTTGCCATTTCAATTTTCTGTTAGTACGCATTTACGGTGTAGCATATGTGCTAATTCAGACTATAATCTATCTATGTAATAAGTTTATTTTTTTTCAGACTATAATCTATCTATTTCATACAGATACAGTAAGCTGTTTTAACGAGAAAAAGTAACAAACATCCATACATCCATCAACCGTTCCGACCGACCATTCTTACAAACTTTTGAGTTTGAATTAGTAGAGAACATATAGATGTGATTTTTTCGTATGTGGGAGTCGAGCACGCTTCGGCACGAATAGGAACGGCTCGTACCGGGGAAGTACCATACCCCTGCAGAAAACCGGACTGCAATAGTAGCGTGTGTTTTCCTCACCTATCCCAGTCTATTCCTTCTTTTGAGTAGTCTATCCTTTCCTTATCCCTTCCCCCTTATAAGCGGGCAGTCCATTCGCAAAGAATCGGGATGTTCATTGGCGTTGGTGATCATTTATCATCAGGCGAACAACGAGCTCACTTACCCACTCATGGCATAAAAAAGATATCCGTAGATACTGAAACATTTTATAGTCACTTCAGCATGAAACAGCTGAACATCTTCCTCACCGTTCCCAGTCCTTTCCTTTTCTTTAATCATCAATCCTTTTTAAATCCCTACTTCTTAAAAGTGGGCTACGCATTTGATTTCCCTTTGTAAATCCCTTTACAAAGGGCGGGGGTGATCGCTTACCATCAGGAGAACCACGCTGGCCAAGTGCAGGTTGGCAGATGTCACATGTCGTCGAACTTTTGATTCTTTGACATGCCGGTTTCCTCACGATGTTTTCCTTCAACGTTTTAAGCAGTGGTGATGTTATCTACATCTGCAGATAAATTGAAAAATCAATTTATTTCCTGCACGCTCGCCCGGTCTCGAACCCCGACTTATCGATTTTGACGTCCGAGGTTCTCACCATTGAGCCACCACTGTTTTTTTTCATAAGTCGGTAAATTTGCGGCGTAATAATACAATCACGCTCGGTGTGAAATTTGAAAAAGCTATAAAATTTCAGCTTTGAATGTATTCGATGTTTCGGGTGGTAATAACTTCATTTTACTATTTTTGTTGCGTGGAACTATTGGTAAAAAGTAGTTTTATAAGCACATTCATTTAATTTTGAATATATTCTGTAAATAATATAGTGAAATATATAGTTGATAATTGTATAGGATCTATTAGAAATTTTGAAAGAATAGAAAAATTTGATCACGAGGCAGGACTCGAACCCGCGTTTTTTGCCAAACCGTAGCAACGCCTAGCCTCACGATCCCACCTCGTGATCATATTTTTTCTATTGTTTTAAAACTTCTCATTTATAAAGCATTTCAATGCTATAAAACGAAAAATTATTTTAAATATATATTAGCAGGATAACATTTTGAGGATGTCGTTGTTTATATTATTCACTGAAAATCAGTGCTTTCCGCACCGACATTATGTCAAAATTGTTTTCAATTTATTATCAAAATTTAACCACATACCTTACCTAAAATTTCTACGCTATGTTTTCACGGTAGACTAAAATTAATATCTAAATTTCATTATATTCACTACAGTCCATAGTACACGGCTTTACCAGACGAATATCCTATCCTACTAATAGTATAAATGCGATGTTTGTAAGGATGTGTGTGTGTTTATTGCTCTTTCACGCAAAAACTACTGAACCAATTGAATTTTGAATGAAATTTGGTACGTAGACAGCTGAACAACTGGAATAATGTAAGTAAGGCAACTTTTTTAACGTTCGCATTTATAATAGTAGGATATATAGATGTTATATGCTATCTTAATGTATACGATGATACAATATTTTGTTTGTTTATTCAGTTTGAAATTTTGAAAGTATAGGATACAGTATAGGATACACAACGCATAATTAATGTGGTATATAAATAGAAATGTGTAAAAATATGTGTTATTTAAAACATCTAAACTAATATTACAAATAGAAAAATGTATGTTTGTAATGTTTACACAAACACTACTGGATCGATTTCAAAATTATTTTTACTATCAGAAAGCTGCATCTTCTCTGAGTGATATATGCTATATATGGCGGACAAGGCCGGACCGCTGGATCACACTAATATTACAAACGTGAAGGTTTTTGAATGTTTGTCCGTCAATCAAGCTGAAACTACTTAATGGATTTTAGTGAAGTTTTGTATACAGATAGGGTATGCTGCCTGCAGCTGACTTAGGTGAAAGGATACTTTTTATCTCGAATACATGTTCCCTTGAGAACAGTAATGTTGATATCCTTGATATTTATTTATCTATTTATTTATTCTTTATAGTACATATCACCGAAAAATGAATTGACACTTTAAAAAAGACCATGCCGCCACATATACACTATAAGGCGGCCTTGCTCAAGAGTAATCTCTTCTAGGCAACCTTTTTGTAAAAGAATGTTTAACGTGTACGCGATGGCACAAAGCAATAACTAATATTGTATTATAAAAAAATGTGAAACGATATTTATTTTTACCTTTTACTTCGCTTTGTAAAATCAGCGTTAAAATCTACCCTTTAATATCTTGTTGATTGTATGCTCAAAGCAATGTTGTAAAGAATTTTCTTTCACTCCAAATACCTTCAGCGGCTTCGTAAGCTTGTTATAATTTAATTTAAAGCTAAAGAGAAATTCGTTTTTATACGTACTCCATAGTACATGCGCATTCTTGGAATTAAATTATTACATTAATTTTCAATATATATGTAAAACTGTAATAATGTTAAAAATGTAAGCTGAAGACTTCTTTGTAAAGCGCTTATCTCAATAAACGGCTGGTTCGAATCGGAAATAATCGTTTGTTGGATAGTTCATTTGTCGAGGAATAGGCTTTATAACTAAACTATCAATAGGATCGGTGCAGCAATAAAAACATTTTTTTTTTATAGCAGACGTAGTTCCATAGGTCAGCTAGTTAATAAACACAAATATGCATGTAATCTTTGTACATTTTTTATTTATTTCTATTTTTCTATATTTGTTTTTCTATATTAGTACAGACAAAGAGGTATTCTTTTTTTGTTTGAAGCGGTAATTGAACTAAAGCTAAAGTTCTGTAACATATCTACCAACCCGCACTTAGCCAGCGTTGTGGATTATGGCCTGAACCCACATAGGAGGCGTGTAACCCAACAGTAAGAATATGGGCTGATGATGATAATATAATGATTCATATTACGGTTATAAAGTATAATACTTCATCTGCGGGATTTAACATTTATAACTACACTTGTCTTAAAAAATGGAACAATAAACACAATTTCATTGCAATTTAAACGCTATTAAATGAACATAAACAATGCTCTCTCGCAAGCGAACCGCAGCCATTCATCGTTGCTTTTCATAATTTAATATTAAAACGGTACAGAGGCTTGTTATTTATTTACAGGCGAATGGGCAAATGAGCGAACCGCTCGCATAAATATCGCTTCTGTCACAATTCATTGCAGAATCGCGAGAAACACATTTAGAAACGTTGTATGAATGAGAGATTTGAATGCTATAATACTAAATATTAAATTTACCATTGAAGTTGTATCTGATAGTATTCATCTTTTACAGAGATAGGCACGCGTTTGTTTACGCACATAATATTTCCTTTAGGATATTTTAAGCGGAGCAGGGAAAGTGCTATTTGTCCAACAAAAAAGGGAAACTCCTTTACGAGTAAGAAATAAATTTTGAAAGAATAGAAAAAATTCGATCACGAGGCGGGATTCGAACCCGCGTGTCTTGCCTAACCGTAGCAACGCCTAGACTCTCGGCCACCCGTGATCCTGCCACAGTAATCGAATTTCTTCTACTATTTCGGTTTTATGTGCCTAAGGGGCACCCCACGCTATCTATTGAGATGATTAAGAATTTTGTTATTCTTTCAAAATGTCTCATTTATAAAGCATTTCAATGCTATAAAAATAAAAATTTAATCCTATAATAGTAAATCTGTTGTGTGTTGATGAAAAGCCGTAAACTTTTCAATTGCTCAATTGAGATGTTACATTTGACTATTTTGTTATAATTGATTACAATACTTACAAAGTGTTAATAGATTTTGTATTTCTATAAATTCTACTACTGCTACTTCGTAGAAAATTCCCCGAAATTGTTATTCTACTATATTATTAATAAAATGTTATATCGACATGATTTTAAAAAACAAGCTACAGTTTCTTGCCAGATCTTTTTTGTAGAAACTGATGGTAAATGTGCTTCTAACAACTTCGATTAAATAAATAAATGTTTGAGATAAGTTTGAGTTTGAGTTTGTTAATTATAAATACGAGAGTTTGTGTGAATGGAGGATTGATGATATTTATATAATGATTGATTGATAACTCTCACATGAAAACGGGTAATCGATACATGAAATTTGGCGTAGCAAAACTGCGGTAGCAACGATAGGATATTATATTCTATTATGACATTTATATCTTTAAAAATAACGGTATGTATATTCAAGTAAGTTGGACTTGTAAAAAAGTAACACATTAACAAATTATACAGAATTACATAAAGTTAAAATCCGATTGAAATAAAAAAAACGATTTTCCTCAATCACACTCAAACTTCTCAAAACAAACACTTCTAAATAGCTTTTATTTTACATTGTCTTAACACAGCGCGCATTCCATCGTAATTGTATCAATCTCAAAACTCCTTCATATAAAAGGAAATTCAAGACTGTAAAGGTTTTAATAAAACCGCGTATACACTTACCAGTGAACATTAGCGAACGATATTCAAAGGTACCTTCAAGCATATGACACAGTGCAGAATGAATTATCGCAACTGCTGGTTTTAGCATCAAATGCGGTTTCGTTAACGATTTTCTTCTATTCACTTCCCCAAATGTGATGTGTACGTAGCTTTATGTGGCGGAAAATCGTGGAGTATTTCAGATTGTAAGTCGTCAGTTGAAGGTTGTCAGGCCGAGAAGTTGTATAGATTCCTAATTTGTTTTACGACAATGAGTCAGCAGGTCAGAGAATCGTATAGGCGTGCTGTTTTTGACTTAAACATTTCATTGTATTGGAAAAATAATTCTAGCCATTGTATAAGTTGTAACGAATGGAAAGAACTTAAATAATATAGAGTTAGTACTTTTTAATATGCTGTATAAGCTTATCAACGATATTGGAAGAATTATTTATAAGTTTTTATATTATCTATAAGAATATATGATAATCATGTTTATGGAAAATAGAAAAATTTTAACGTAGTAGTTTCATGTGTTTGATTTTACGCGATTATTATATATTAACAAATAAAAGACTTTTAAACGGATTTTAAACGTGATTTATTCATTATATTATTAAACCACCGTTTCGAACAGGGTGTTACAGCGAGGGTGGTCACGGAGAGACGGATGTCTCCGTGAAATCCGTTTAAAAGTCTTTAATTTCTAATTTAACGTATTTGTTATGTTTGTTCTTTAGCATAAAAGAAACCTTTATCTTTGGAGAAAAATCTCTCATTTGATCAGTCAAATGAGGGATTTTAGATTTACCAAATAATATCCATCCATATTAACGGTATTATAATTTTTATGAGCATGTAATTTGTAAAGGCGTGATCCAACAGTAATAATAACGTTCGGTATTACATACTAACCACTTCTTTCCAAACCCTCAATTGCACTTTCCTGCCAATTCGTGTTGGTTCTTGATTAAAGGTATTAAATATGTCTTTGAGAGTTGGTTCGCGGAATGGGTGGCTGTTTGAACCGAGTGAATACCTATTTTTTCTTAATGGCACCTATCGAGCTGATACGATGACTTGGTGAAACAGCATTGTAGCATGCAATTTTCCGGCACTTTTTGCTCAATAGCCTCAATTTCTTATTTAACCTAGGTAGTAAGTGCCCGAAATACCGGTTCTTGTTATTCTAATAATTCCAGTTAATTCTATCAATCTTTTTGCAGTTTGTTTGAGACTGCCTTTTACAATGCTTCATATTCTTCATATTCAACAAACGACACGCGAAAGCTCCATTAACTCGAATTCTGCTTTTGACGGACTTTTCTAAAATGCCAATTCCTGACATAATAAAAAACTTCGAGCATTTTAAACTGAGAATGCCATGTTATACAAATTTGCGAAACAAATTGAAATTTCCAATAGTGAGGCCCATATCCTCTTCCTTACCCTTCCCAGTCCTTTCCTTTATGCCTCTCTTCAATCCTTTCCTAATCCCTTTCCAATTTGCAGTCGGCAATCCATTTGAAGACGCATTCGAATTCGACCTCACACCTCTCCAAATGTTCCTGGGCGGTGGTAGTGCTTACCATCAGGTGACCACCAGCTCAATTGCCGACTATGACATAAAAAAAAGATTTCAAATTAGGTGTACATAAAATTATATACGAACAAAAACACCGATGTCTATAACAACCATGCGTCGAGGTATGAATAATTTGTTTAAAGATTTGATATCTGACACCATACAGTAAAAGTCAAACGCCCAGTTACTTCATGTTGAATCCCGCTGAACGGAATCACTTGAACGCAAAAGATCTGTATCAAACTCCTGAAGTGCTGACGATTCATTTGCAAACATATTTCCCTAAAATTCCGAACTCAACGAGATACAGTTCTTAAGATGAACTTGAGTGGTATCTGTGAGAGGTTGAATTTTCAAACAATGACCCTTTAAAGGCTGTTGAGAAATTGTGCGAGATATTTTGTTTTGCGTAGAGGGTTCTACAGATGCTACGTAGGTTGAATTGTCACTATGAAATGACTGTGGGTTTGGTATGAGCGTAGCACATGTGCTACGAGATTACTACGCGCTACGCTTTTGCATTATTATGTTATGCAACAAAGTAATAGACCACCCTGACTTCGCCCGTAGTTCAAATATGTATATGCCTATAGCATTCAGAGATTACGTGCCTATGCAATGAAATATAACTTTTGAAATCGGTTTAGTATATCTTTAGATTAGCGTAAAAATAAACAAACAAACGAAAAAAAAAAATAACGTACACAGTGGATATTAAAATTATATATAAGTTGAGGTGGAATTCATGTTTTAATATTTTGTTCAATAAATAAACGAATAAGAAAAACTCAAATACTTTTCTCATTTTTGTATATTTTTTAAATTCTCGTAAAGCAGACTGATTTCTGAAATTGAAATTGAAATATCCGTCCGTAATGTATATTTTGAATTAATCACAAACCTTGTCAGCGTGATCGACAAAATGCTTTAACACAATTGATTTTGAGGTTATTTCCTATTATATTTTGATTGGTTTGGTTTGGAGGTTAATCGTGCTTTTCAACACGATTTTGTTAGGTTCACCTGTATGTTTGTGTTTGTATGTAACCAATTCCTTCAGATTCGATTTATCCACTTTAAACGGACAGATTTAATTAAAACTTTCTACACTGAATTAAATAATTTCTTTACTTATAATTTTTCTTAGAGCTCGTCAGAAATTTATTTATTTATTTATTCTCTATTCCTTTAAAAAAGAAATTATGGATTCTATCATTAAATCGTTTTTTTTTATTTTTTTACTGTTATTGTTTTGGTTGTCTTTTAACTAGTTATATTATAATTGAGTTTAGCAAGAGACAAATATATATTTGTAATGAGTGAAAAGGTATATTTGTTTTTTCACGCAGTATTCTAAATACCAAATTGGACTACTTATGTATGCTTATACACTATATAAGCGTACATAAGAAGTTATAAACTTTCTTAATATTTATAGTATATGCGTGATACCCTTAAAATTTGTTGCAAATTTGGTGGAATAATTATGTAGACTACAGACTACAATATCAAGTTAATATATCTAATAGAAAATGCTTCAGAGTTAATGGTTTTGAATTCATTATGTTGGTTACTTTGATGCGGTTTGAAACATAATTTTCAACTGTATATTAATAAAGATAAATAACACAACTTTCTATTAATAGCAAAAATTGTGTGAAGTGCTTTGTGTATTGACTTTTTAATATTACAAACTTAAAAATTTATTTGGAAGATTTACCCACTATAAATAAGGGTAAAAATATATTCCTCATTATTGAAAAATGGCATCATTATGTACAAAACAATTGGTTAAATAAAGTAAAAAGTACCATTATGTTTAAATGTCCCTAGGTAGTTTATTAACGTGCTCTCTAAGTAGATATTCCATAAATCATATTGACCATCAGTTTTCTTCTCTAATCCAGCCGTCGATCCTTATCCCACACCCCTTAAAAGCAGTCAAAGAAACTGCTCATGGTGGCGATTTGTACCATCAGCTCGGGTGCCCGCACGAACGCAATGAAAAACATTTCATGTTTCCAAAAACTCACAAGAATCATTGGCGGAACCAAACGTGCTTTAATGCGATGCGTTCTTGGAGGGCTGCAAATTCATTTTATTTGGAACACAAAATGATGAAATATCTTGTATATTGCATTCGAAATATCATCATGGATATACGTTATGTTATTCATATATACGGCCGGTGTGTGCTTCCTAACCCTACTAATATTGTAAATGCGAAAGTTTGTAAGGATGTGTGTGTGTTTGTTGTTTTTTCACACAAAAACTACTGAACTGATTGCAATGAAATTTGGTTCTTAGATAGCTGGACAACTGGAATAAACCGCGGGGCGCAGCTAGTAGGCTATATACTCGTTAAATTCTGTAACTACAGCTGAGTTTTATTATTTTTATTCATATACAATAGAAACACAACGTATAGCTTTCACGGAAAAACTTCATTTCAGGTTTTGTATTCATTATTCTTCTAGGATTTCAATGATGATGTGTTATTTATAATGAGTCATTTGTGTAATTGACCCACTAAACACATGTTTAATAACATCAGTACATATATGAATTTACTTTTTGCTCGCTGGGAGTGCTGTATACAAAAACAGCATTTACATTTATAACATTATTTATAACATTGCTTACACACAAACAGACTACAATTCTTTTAACATAGACAGAAATGTTAACAAAACAATTTGTCCGCGAATTCATTCAACTACTTCTGGGTTGAAGGTCGAAAAAGGGAAAGCATTTTATCGTTTCGCATACATGTAATAAGGTCTCATTTCGTATGTAAACGTTCAGACTGAATAAGTTATTGAATATGAATAAGCTGCGTAGAAGCAAGCGAATATAGACTTTAGTGCTTCGACAGGCTCGTCGTTGGATGGGATTAATTGAATTGTTTGTCCTTTTTATTAATTGAATGGGCAAACCTGTGAACTTTAAGCTGGTGGTGGTTTTGAACTGCTCTTTTCTTGAAAAAAGAAGGAATTTCTTTGCGCGACTGTTTTTTGGGTTTGTTGCATCAGAATTTTGGACGGGATGAATTGATTTAAATTTTTCTATATCTGATAATAATATGGGCGGCTGTTTAGGTCATTATGAGACCCACTGAAAAAAACATTATAATTAAATACAAAAAGAGTCGCGTCGATAGATTGAAAACCAACATCGTTATCGAGTTCAACCTATCCAAAAAAAGTGAGCGTTTGGGACGCTCGACATAAGCGATAATTACTAATCTCTTTTCTCTGTCCAAAATACCGAAAAGTCTGCATATATCAGCATGCGTAAGATACGGGGAAGTCAGATAGTCTGCCCCGTTGCGTAACGCGTTACGTAACGAACGAAGTTTACACTTCAAAAGTCACACAGTCGAATTGAAAACCTTCCTTTGTTTATGGCCACGATTAAAAATACATGGAGACGAATTTTGAAGTCGATTAAATGGTTAATAGAGAAATATTTGTTTGGATTGGCGCACTGAACACAAGTTTAACCGTCTGTTCTTTCAAACACAATTTCTCTGTAAGTACCGCTCACAAAGAGTCGTTACTATAACATACGTGACGTCATGCTGCACTAACGGCCGCCATATTAGTTCATGTTCCTATTTTGAAATTGGAAAATTTAGGGAATGTTTTTTTTTTGTAATTTAAATTTTCGTGTTTATTTAAATGACGTATTAATTTCAGAAAAAGAATTGCGCGTGTTTACATTGAAAATATTTATTGTATATTTAACACTGGCAAAAGCATACCTACATATTTATTACATATTTATACTACATATTTATATTATCTTCTGGCCATGAAGTGACAGACAGACAAAAAAAAACAATAAATACATATATTTGACACTGACTGACTTTGCTGTAACTTGCGATTGTATCACAAGATGCATTTACATTTTTTAAATTGTATTTCGTATTTATTCTACATTTAAGTGACGTTTTGTTCTAGATGCTTTAGTCCTTATACATATAATATGATATAGCTTTCCTCAGCAAATGGACAAAAAACATTCATTTCGAATCAGTAGTTCCTGATATTAGCGCGTTCAAAAATACATAAAAACTACTCTGCTTTATATTACTTGTAAAGATGATGTAAATAATATTAAAAAGCCCTAGCAACAGCCATCAAAGAATAAATTTGATCGGGAATAGTTATGCATGATCGATGGAATGGTTTTCAATACTTTGTACACATTTATCACGCGGCTTTCCTTTTATTAAGCGAACAATGGTACATCGTTACAATGCGCACGTTTTTAGAAAACAATTCTAAAGATATAAAATATTTGTACATTTTCTCAGAATAAACTGATCCAATAAATTCCTAGTGTGTGAAGGTTTAGTTCGTTATGTTTTCGGATGGTTGAAATTTGATTACCTACAAATGTTATGAATTTGGAAGTAATTCTGGGTGTATGTATCTTCTTCGCGCCTGAATCACTGAATCGATTTTGATAAAATTGGGTACTTATGATAGTTTTAATGCCTGATATCCCAGAAACAGGTGTAAGCCAATGTCTCATGGAAATTTTATTGACGTTCCATTTATCTGTTGCTTCACTGTACTTTTTCCATTCTATTGCTTTTTATGATATGTTGTTATACAAAACATTAGTCGCTAGTGATTCACTCGACTTTGTCCGTGGTACATATACAGCCTAAAGCACTCAGGGATCACGCACATATCCAACGGCGAAAGAATTTTTGAAATCGGTCTAGCAGTTGAGATTAGTTCGCTCAAACAAACAATCTCTTCAGCTTTATATTATTAGTATTATAACAACTAGATAGAGAGTTGTGACTGAGGTTAAAAAATTAAAGAGTCTTTTGAAATATTACAAGCGCGGGAAAACATTTTGAGTGCAAGTAAAACACTAGAAGTTATAAATTATTATTGATGTTGGAAAGATATACGAGTACATATGTTCTGTAGTGAGAAAATTTTGCTTGCGCGATTCAGAAATGTGATTGCTACAGACCTTAAATATATTTTATGCATAAAGACGGTGTCTTTAAGTATTGTTCTTGTAATGGTTTTACTTTTCACCGTTCCATACGTCTGATTAGATTTCTAAAATCGCAAAGAAATTATTACTGACATACTTTTCCTTTAGGTCCTCAAGTACATTTTAAGGACAGATTCATAAATATTTAATGAAACATCTCAGACTATAAGCAATTTTATAGAACGTTAAATTTTTACAACTTAGATTTACAAATTTTAATGTTATCTCAGAAGATTTACGCGTCTATAAAATGAATACAATATTTTATGTGACAACTAGTGTGTCCAACACTGATACTGCTAATTTGATTAATCTTATTTGTCCTATTAATTTTACAAAGAGGGACAAGACTTGTCTGTTTTCTTTGTTTCGATTTAAGAGGAAAACTTATAACAAATATAAAATATGGAGGCGGATAAAAAGGATAACTTGTTTTTAAAAACTCAATCAATTTTTTTTTGTTTGTGGAAACTTTAAGAAGAGTTTATGAATAGTATTTTTTTAAACTAAAACTTTCGAAATTTTGTTCCACAATGAAGAAAATATAACTAAAACTTCTTTACAGTTTCTTTCTACAAAAAGTGTATTTAATATTTATAGGCTCTTAAAACTACTAGGGTTGGTAATTTGAACCATACTATACTTCAGTTTATAGTAAAACTAGCTGCGCCTCGCGGCTTCACCCGCGTAAGCATGTATCCCGTGGGAATATCGGGATAAAAAGTTGCCTATACGTTATTCCAGTTGTCCAGCTGTCTACGTACCATATTTCATTGCAATCGGTTCAGTAGTTTTTGCGTGAAAGAGTAACAAACAAACACACACATCCTTACAAACTTTCGCATTTGTAATATTAGTAGAATATTAGTAGTTTTATCCCGATATTCCTACGGGATACGGACTTACGCGAGTGAAACCGCAGGGCGCAGGTAGTATTTCTTAAACGAAGTAATGCATAAGATTAAAAACATGAAATAAGATGTTAACTTGTTTAAATCAAAACGAACCCTGAAATATATAAAACCATCTGCGAATGCAACTGTGAATAATAATTAGTAATCATTTAGGTCTCTGACAAATTGACTAGGATATAAACTGAATATTCATTAATATAATGATTAAATAAGTGATATTTGATGTATTAGATTTTTAAAAGGTTTCTTAAAACTTTTTATACAATTTTAGTAACGTCCTTATAAGGTATTCTTTTTAAGTTTCTTTGTACCTAAAGAGTTATGTCTGTATATGAAATGTTTTATTTAGTCTAATTTATTCACGTATTCACTGCGTGTCACTGCTTTTTAAGAAATGTACAGAGTCTGACATCACCCACGTACAAGATTTATTTGAGTCACTATTTTCTGAATGTCTATTTTTAGGATAACAAACTAATGGCGAACGACTCGCGCGATGAATACATATATACGGTGAATAAATACATTTTTATCACTACATAGTATAAAAGAAAGTCGCTTTCTCTGTCCCTATGTCGCTATGTTTGCTTAAATCTTTAAAACTACGTAACGGATTTTGATGGGTTTTTTTTTAAATATATAGAGTGATTCAAGAGAAAGGTTTTTATATGATATCATCTATTAAACTACTCTGAATTAACGTGTGTGAAGCCGCGGGCAAAAGCTAGTTAAGTATAAAATCCTTTCGGCTATACGGAGATGAGATCAGAGAGTTGCTAACTAAGTATTGAAGGTGTTTTTTTGTGTTTATATTTTTCGATTTCCTCGATTTTTTCTCATACTGCAGTTTTGAAATATTGAATTGATCTTTTGGATAGTCTGTAACTTTGTTTCAATATTAATTATAATGTTTTACGTATTAATGTGAAAACAACTTACGATCCTAAAGCAAAATATTTATATAACTTTATCTGATTCTTATTTGGAGAGCTCTTTTCAATTTTTTTGTGTTTGGATGTTTAAATATCTCGCTGCTTAAATGCGAAAGTAACTCTGTCTATTTCTTCTTCATGCCGAAACCACTGAAGCAATTTAGATGTGATTTGTTAGAGTGAGATTCAGACCAAAGAAAGGACATAAGATTTATTTTATCATATTAAGATAGTTATCAGAAGATTTTTTATCCCGTGAACCGAAGCATATACGACAAAAACTTCTCCCTATTCTCTTCTTTGACTACTCGAAGAAGCAAGCGGAAATCAAGTATACCAGGAAAATGTAAAAAAGTAAGTTTATGAAACTATTATCACACAAATAAAAGTGAATTCACTGCCAGTACATGATCCTTGCCCAAAGTTTGGTCAACAATACATCTCCAATAAACAACATGGCCAACGGGTAATATGTGATTTGTTTTACGCTTTCCCCTACGAGGAGCACAAAATAAATTATTTCTTTGTCCAACGTCGAATGGGCTATAAACACTGCGTGGACTGTTATGTCTTTTTTGTTGTTTGTGCTTCCATGTGTGATAAATGGGATATGGACATATTTTTTTCTCAGTAACCTTGGCCTTTGGGTGTAACCTCTTTTATATTCTCGTATATACGATAAATTTTATTGGGACAGCTCTTATTCGAAATGTTTTTGCAATAAGCGACGATTTAAATTTTTATGATCATCTGTAATGAAATTCTTTATTTGAAAGTATCAAAGATCCAATGAAATGTCATTTACGAATTCAAACACGGATAATTCATTAAAATTAACCTGAATATAAATACATGCTTACATTTTCTTAAACGTCTTTTATTTTATGTCACAAACATAAACAGAACACATCGATGTCAATTACACTTTAATATATTATCATAATTACTCATAAAATTATACGAAAACTTTATGATTAATTCTGACAATATATTAAAGTTCCAGCATCCAACAGAACCTAAAACATTTCTTTACGTTTATCATTATTTGCAGAACAAAGCTCTTTTGTTTTCGAGAACGCAATGCACATATTTAAACTGAAAGAGACGTGCTTTTGATGTCTCTTTTATTGAATTAATGCTTTTCAGTGGCTTAATTACGAAACATTCACAATAATAAAGTAATCCGATAAATTCGTATTCAAAGTCTTTAGTATATATTCAACGTATTTTTGTTTGAAATCTAAAGGTTCTCTGGGTTGCGTACCCAAAAGGTAAAACGAGGCCTTATTACTAAGACTTCTCTTTCTCTTCGTCTGTTTGTCTGGCTGTCTGGCTGTCAGCCATAGCCATATAAACAGGTCATGATTGTTAAAAATGTTCACAGATGATGTATTTCTGTTGTTGCCATAATAATAAATAAGAAAAATCTCGATTAAGCAATGGTTGCACTGTCATAAATTGCATGGTTAACTATTTTTTGCAATATGTTTATTTCATTTTTGTTTATTTGTCCGGAACCCACTTGGGTTCTAGAGTATTTAGACATATACAAAAAATATAACAACATACAAATATTTCATATTTGCATTTTAATCAAAAGGCAGGTAGCTAAATCAGATTTCATTGATTGGTTGCAACCAGTGCAGTTCGGCTTGAGACAATATTCAATTTGTGTTAATTGTTAAGCTGTAGGGATATATGGGGATATGGGAATAATAGCCTGATATATCGCCTTTAGTAAGTTACTGAGAAATGAGAATAAACGGATTTTCATTTAAATCGAAAATGTCATAAAAACGTTTATTTTTTGAGTAGTTTAATGAGCATGTAATTTATCATTGATATATTTACTTGATGAACTCAAAATTCTAATCTTATAATAGCCACAGTGAATCAAATAAGATCTACACATTTGAATTTAAATAAAATTCCACGGAACAACGGATCACACAACACAACACGGATCTTTATTACTTTAAGACAGACATAAAAATCACAAGTAATGCGCACGTGTCCAAGGTTCTTAAAGTTAAAAGTTAATATACGAATGTGAATTCATTGTTGATCCCGCACTAGGTAGTGCCTGTCCTGCGGGACCATAAACGAGTAATATTAATAATTATAGAATATCAGAGCGGCGACAATTTCCTAAATAAATACACTTAATATAAAATTTCATGCAAATAAAAAATTAAACTAAGGAAATTAAATAACATATTCAAAAATAAAATAAAAAGGTACACGAATAATGTCAAATTACAATTCATAGTTGTGGTAACAATTTTTATGATTTAAGATAAATAAAATAAACTCTTGCAAAATTTCAAGGGCCTGTCTCACACACATTAAACAAATTTTTAACATGTACTAATTGTTTCCTTATATGCTCTTTGCACTAAAAGCCTCGTCTTGGAGTACTTAAAAGATTTGAATGCGAACGAATTGCTCAGTCTCAGCATAGTCCCAGGATAGAAGCAATTTTGTTAACATATTTTTAATTATGCTAGTATTTTTAGAGAGGTCCAAGTGTTTCTTGGTCTTATTATATAAAAGTGGCCACATATAATGTGGAGTTCGCTTTGCAAAATAAGTTTTTAATCTGGGAAGTTGTAGATTATTTCGTCTGCTATTGGAGTCTATATGAATAGATGCAAAGGATTTATTTACCTTAAGGACTGAATGCAAAATGTAAATATATTAGAGTATAAATTACAAAGGCAAGCCCAATTGCTTCATAAATTATAATACCTAAAAAGCATGACTTACTAGCATAAAAATCTTTGTTTTAAACAATTATTCAACGAAATAATAATCCTGTTATGACGCAGAGGACATCACAGAATCACAGACATCACAGATTAAATCCTAACATTCCTCTCATGGTGGATAATTTCCAAGTAAAACAACACGTGCGGTATTACTTCGCGTAATTACTTTCGAGGTCTTACTTAATTCTGTTTGTATGAATTCCCTCGAGCATTGTTAAATTTGCAATGGCATCTGATATTAAGCATTTGACATCAAATATAATTTGATAATTACGGGTATAAGCTGATGATGACGATACAGCGGGAATATTTGATTGCGGTGGTTTCGTATTATGAGCAGCTATTATATTAGTTCTAGTTGCGTCCCTTTAAAAAAGCTATAGCCTTCCTTCATAAATTTACTATTTAACATGAAAACAATTTTTGCAATTCCCTTAGTTTCTGTGGTAAGCGCGTTTAGTAGGTAAACTATAGATACTATGCAATCGACTATCAGATAAAATAAACGATACAACAGGGCGCCAAGGCGGCGAGCGCTCCCTAACAATTTCATATAATACATACGCAATAAGGAAATCCGATTGCTGATTTTCCACCACTAAATTAAAGTAACTTTTATATTTATTTTTAGTAATAACTACAAATTTGAAGGTATATTCTTACTAACATAATTAATGAGCAAAATATGTAATTTTTCTTGTTTATTCGTCATTCTTTCACGTCACAATGGTGCGATGTTGTGATATGATGTTGTGTTTGTAGATAGTTAGCAAGTTAGAGAGTGACAGGCTACTTTTTCCCCGTCTCAATATCTCATTACTAATAAAATTATCTTCGGGTACACGGCCCAGTAGTTTCGGGTAGTCGGGTAGTGTTGTGTGAATATTAATAGCGTAAAAAATGCTCCAATTTTGACACTACATCAAACCTATTTGAAAAATTGTTTACATTTTTCCATTTATTTTTCAGAATTGCAAAAACCAAATGCAAGATGTCTAACGAGACATTTCAATTATCAAAGTATTTCCCAAACGCAGCGTGTACGTTTATCTGTCGATCGATTTGACAGTACTTTCCAGAACGTGGCGGTACACGTTAGACGGTTAAATCCCTGTCAAAGCTTGTCTTTTCCATCTGTGGGATGAAATCCTGTATATCTATATTCCACCTGCAATCTCTCTATACCCATTCATGTTTGCTACGATAATTATACGAATGGGTTAAGTCAAAAGGGATTTTGGAAGTCTAGTTACTATGGCAACGATTATGAATATGTTCAGTAGATTATCTTTCAGTAAAATGATAAGTAATATATGAAAATATATTATGCTAATTGTAATGCAAGTATTTTGAGTAAATACTACCGATTATAAATATCAATTACTAACTGTTCACCCCGGTTCAGCCCTGGAAGATATTCAAATTTTTAACCATTGTTAGGGATCTATACCCAAAGAGTTAAATGCATGTCTATCCGTCCGTCCGTCTAACGCCAGGCCGTCTCATGAACCGCGATAGTAAGCCAATTGTAATAAAAACAAATTGATCACGAAACGGGATGCGACACGTTTTTCTATTCTTTCAAAATTGCGCATTTAAGAGCAATAAAACTAAAAATTATTTTTTAAAGTTGATCTATACTCATACCATTACAACAACAAATGAATTACATTTAAATTAGACAGCTACATTTTCACTGAGTCATATAAGTATACTAGCTGACCCGGCAAACGCTGTTCTGCCTTACTCTTATCATTTAGGGGTATGGAAAATAGATGTTGGCCGATTCTCATAGATACCGGATAAGCACAAAAAATTTCATCAAAATCGGCCAGGCCGTTTCGGAGGAGTATGGCAACGAAAACTGTGACACGAGAATTTTATATATTAAAGATAGAAGATGTACGACGGTAGAAGCCGGGCCGGATGGTTTTTAAAATGACCATCACTTGGTGTGATAATTGAATTTGAAGTGTCTTCCGTAATTTAGCGAAGGGTAGTTAAAGGAGACACCATTGTTTCAGACTGACGAGCATATTGTTCAGTTTTTGGTTTCTACAATCTATTTGCGGATATCTTTGGTAACAAAGCCCCTGTAGCTGTTAGGCATTCAAAGAGCATGTGGGTCTATTGATTACTTTGTAGTAATGGACTATTCAGGACATATCGCCGAAATTTGTTCATGTTTTGCTGACGATGCTTTGTAGTCGTGTTGCCTTAATATTATCTTTTTGCACATGCTCTTTATGAGAAACACTTTTAAAAAAATTATCAACCAGCTTCAAAAAGCAGGAGGAGGTTGTGAATTCCACTTTATTATTTATTGGTTTTGTTTCTCTAGAACTTTCTGGGTGAACCTATTTTTGATGATTCTTTTCTTTATATGTTACTACTCAACAGAAGATCGGCGCGAAAAAGTAGCATGAGAATGCTGCTGTGTTTTGAACGGTTAGAGGGGCAGCCGGTGGCCCGTATCCTTTTCCTCATCCTTTCCCATCCACTCCTTTATTCATGTTGAACCACTTGTTCTATCTTATCTAATATTTAGAAATTAAAAACTTTTTATTTTTAAACGCGATTTATTCATTATATTATTAACCCGACGTTTCGAACACTTTACAGCGAGCGGGGAGTCTCCCCGTGACCACGTTCGCTGTAAAGTGTTCGAAACGTCGCGTTTAAAATCCGTTAAAAAGTTTTTAATTTATAAATGTATAATACTCGCGTAAATTCAAACACAAGAAAATATTATCTAATATTATCAGAAGGATAGTTGGACTAGCAAATGAGAATATCTATTTTTATGTTATTGTCGGCAAAGGAGCTGGTGGGTAGCTTGATGGTGAGCTATACCATTGACTATGAACATTACAGAGGCCTTACGCCTCTATAAAAGTCCCAAAGATATGGGATAAAGAAAGGATTGATGTTGGGAATACAGGAATGCATTGGGAAGGGTGAAGAAAAGGATACGGGTTGAGGATGCATTGGGAAGGGTAAAGAAAAGGATACGGGTTGAGGATATTTCTGTATCAAAATCAAATAGTCGTTGCTGCATACATCAAATGTGTTAACATCAATAATATTCTTTAATGAATATATTCCATTACAGATAAGACAGTAAAGGAAATTGCTTTTGGTATCAACGCGAGCTTTCAGTTCTCTGTGATCTGCGATACACGGAACAATACTTTTTCTTGAGATGACTTGAGCGATAAAATTCCGTTTCTGGATAGCGAGTGATTTCATTTTGTAAGCGACATTTTCATAGGCGTTCTATATTATTAACTAGCGGTCCGCCCCGGCTTCGCCCGTGGTACATATATAGCCTATATCCTTGCTTAATAAATAGGCTATCTAACACTGAAAGAATTTTTCAAATCGGACCAGTAGTTCCTGATATTAGAGCGTTCAAACAAAAAATTTCACAAACTCATCAGCTTTATAATATTAGTATAGATGGCCAGCTGTTCGCCACAGCTGCGTCCGTGATACATATATAAGCTATGTCACTCAGTGAACTTGCAGGTTTCTAATGGGGAAAGAATTTTTTAAATCGGTCCAGTGGTTTTTGTGTGAAAACGTTGCAAAACATACAAAATACAAAAGTTTCCTCTATACAATATTAGTGTAGATGAATAGACAGTTTTTTTTTTATGTTACAGTCGGTAATGGACGTGGGACGCCTGATGGTAAGCGCTACCACCGCCCATAAACATTTGGAGAGGCATAAGGTCCATTGCAGACTTCACGCCTCTACAAATGGATTGCCGACTTTTTGGGAAGAGATTAAGAAAGGATTGGCGATAGGAATAAAGAAAAGGACTGGGAAGGGTCAGGAAAAGGATATGGGCCCCCGGCTCCTCCACTCACCGAACGAAACACAGCAGAATGCTATTTCACGCCGGTCTTCTGTGGGGGTGTGGTACTTCCCCGGTGCGAGCTGCCCAATTCGTGCCGAAGCGTGCTCGACTACCGCATACAAAAGACAGTGTATTCAGGTATTACATACAGACACAATAATAAAGCTTTTTTTTAACCAGAGTAAAACCACGCAAGCGGAACCAGGAGCTATCGTATTATGAATTAATAGTGATAAGAAATCAATATATGGGATGAACTTATTTTTCACATAAATATCTACGTATGTATTATTTTCAGCATATAGGGGTGAAATGTTTCTTTGATTTATTTCTTTATATTTTCTATACAAACGTCTAGTACCGTAACGTGACATTTTAATTAAAAAAATAATTTATTCCACCAATAACGTTGTATTGAAAGGGAAATTGGGTGTGAGGCCATTTCTAACCAATCAATTTATTCTGATTTATGTTCAAGTTCTGTTATCTTTGCTTCAACATTCATTGACAGATTTTTTATATAAAATAAGTAGATTATTTAATTTTGAAGTAGTATTTAGTATAGCATTGAAATGCTTTATATGGATTCGAATCTCGTCTCGTGATAAATTTTTTCAATTCTTACAAAATGTCTAACTTATAAGGAGATAATGTTGGATTTTGATCTATGCTAGTTCTGTGATTATTTAATATTTTTTGCTACTTTTACTATGATATAGCGTGATTTCCACTACCGTTGAGAATTTATATGTATTAATACGAGTTTATATTCATTATTTTCTCAACTTTCATTATACATAATTTATCAAAAGAAGTAAGAGAAGGAAGGGTCGATAATATATCGTAATATACTTGTACATTTCTTCTCATGACATAATACGAAGGGATTTATGGACCCTTTTTGTGTGTGTTGAATTATTTATTTTTCACTTGATGCGGTTATGATTTGCAATTATTCGTCGATTAAACCCCTATTAATATGCGGTAGGGGAAGATAACGGAATATATTAGTTTGCTAATGACATTCGCTTGTTTCGCTCAGGCACACACTTAAAATGTATGTATTGAATCTTCAGTTTTACTACAAATAACTTACCGCCTCTGTATATATTTTGCCACCTAAATAATATTTTTGTTAATGTTATCACAGTATACTAATTAAAATAGCGCATTATTTTATTGTGCAGGAAATATATTGATTTTTGAATTTATTCGCGGATACACATCACCACTGCTCGAAACGGCGAAGGAAAAATTTGTGAGGAATGAAAGGTTCGATTATATGTGACATCTGCCAATCTGTACTTGGCCAGCAGTGGTGGACTATGAACCTCATAGGAGGCTTGTCCCACCAGTGGGAATAAAACATGTGGGTTGATGATGATTGTGACAATTATTCAGAA
>NC_052113.1:905107-922345 GCF_012273895.1 Zerene cesonia | reverse complement strand
ACTACATATCTAAATCTATCGAATGGAGCAAAAAAATGTGATTTTTTTTTAAGTCGGGTGCCAAGTTCACATAGCCTTCAGAATATGTAGAAAATAACCTTTATTTATCTAAAGTTATTGCCTAACATGAAAGTTCATACTTCTTTTATGGTTTACTGTTGATAAAGCCTTTAAAATAGAAAATCCAATTTTGAAGTATTGCACGATTTTGTGCCAATTAGGACGAATCTTTCGTAAGGAAAACAATAATAATAGGGAAGAACAGAGCAAGCGACTAATAAAATGGGTTCCAGCGAAGTGATGGGAGTCGAAATTATTTGCATAAGTCTCATGTCTCTGTATCGTAAGGGTATGCGTCCATCACGCAGATTATAACGAGAAGATTCTATGTAAGCGTAATGTGTGACGTATGTTTATGACGTCACGATTACTGATAATATTTTGATCGTATTTTATAATAGATAAGATAATATTTTATTTTCGGTTAGTAGAAAAGATATGAGACAATAACATAAGCGTTTTTCATGTGAATATATATGATATATGTCTTGTGTGGTTAAACTTTATAATTTAATTATAAAGTTAAAAAGTTCCAGTTTACTTGATATATTTCTTTCATCGAATTGCATATAACGTAGCGCTGCAGACCCTCAAATATTTTATTATTTATTTAACAAGTAGGTATATAATAATTTATTGATATCGTATGGATGATTATTTTCGTATAGGAGAATATTGTGTTTTAGAAATTGCTTTTATTCACTGCGGTAAAACTATCCTAAGACACTCTCTAGCCTCTTTACTATCTTCACAGTATAGTGTCTAAAACCACAGCATAAAATCGCGCCGTTGCGTCTTGAAAGAAGGACGAGTAAACAAAATACACTTTCGCCCTTATATATTTATCTTGATAGCTTTATTTTGAGTCGAACACACAAATAAATTATCTGCCTTTTCGTATAGGTTTATATTAGGAGAAATATGTTTTGACTTTATTTGAACTGCAAATAAGTAAAAAAAATTGCTTCCTTTTAAAATTAACAGTAGCCCAGTGTGTCTTCACCACTAGACTGCTGAACTTACTAAATGTAGTTAAATTTTACTACTTACGCTTTTTACAAAAAGGGTTTATTTAAGGCCAAATTTAACTTAAATGGCGTTGTTATTTCCTAGTACTTTAGCAGGATTAACTTTATAATACTTTTTTAATATATTAATTGTCTGCGAGTATACACTTTCTTCGTCAGTAGGTAACTGTAGGCCCGTTTCCTTTCCCACAGCCTCCCTGTCTATTCCCTTTTCCTGTCATTATTCCTTTCCTTTAGTCCTTATAAGTAGGTAAGGCAATTGAAGTGGTCCTGTAAAAAGCATTGTTTTAAAAAACTTATATATAAGATGTGATGCATAAAGCTATAATAAACTAAATAATTAAAAATCGTTTCTGGATCAGTTTAATGGATAGTCCAAAAGTCTTAATTGATGGAACCCACGTCCCTTGGTATCAAGAGCTTTCTTACCACTTAACTTATAAGGATGTACAAATAAAAACAACATCTTATGGTATTACTCAATCAAGACCTATTGCTTATGAAGATTGGACCATATTGCTGAAACCTCAGGAACAAGAGTGAGCCAAATTAGACTTTATCTCATAAACATAAAGACTTTATTCGCGTGTTCACATCCTTCGTAAACATTGACATGGAAATATTTTATCTGTGTAACAAAATATATTCATAAATAAGTGGAATTGACAGTAATTGGTGCAATTTGAATTTGTAACCGCTGTTATATGAGATAAAAACTGTATTTATTCATTGTTGTTTACGCGTGGGTCACTTATATTCATTTAATATGACAGTTTGACAAATTTAATAGTTTAATTATAAAATTAATTAATACAAAACTACTAGTATCTTTTCGTATCGAAATTGGTAATTAACCCCTCCATTTTGTAAAACGTATAGTAGTATTCGCAAGATTCTCTTTTTATTTATATCATAGCTCGGTTGACACAGTTGTAAGAATATTCTACTATTTCACGCGGGTCTTCTGTGTGTGGTACTTCCCCAGTACGAGCTGGCGCAGGTTGGTGCCGAAGCATGCTCGAATCCCACAATAAATATTATTGTACTAACGAAAGTGTATTTATATCATACATTTGAGTCCATAGCATGCAAGTCTCATAGATTTATATTTTTCTAGCTGCGTCCCGCGGTTTCTCCCGCGTAAGTCCTTATCCCGTAGGAATATCGGGATAAAAAGTGGCCTATATGTTATTTCAGTTGTCCAGCTGTCTACGTACCAAATTTCATTGAGATCGGTTCAGTAGTTTTTGTGTGAAAGAGTAACAAACACACACACACATCCTTACAAACTTTCGCATTTATAATATTAGTAGGATAGGATGTTTTTTATTGTTCTTTACCTGAATCAAACGCGCATTTATAGTTTGAGATTTTTAAATAAATCACTAAGTTCTATAGCCCATCTTTGTTCACTCTTTAAATATAATTAATTACAAAACTACAACTGGTTTCATATAGTAATCCATTATTATTCCAACCTACCGCAAGAGAAAACAAACTGATTCTACCAACACTGTTTGATATTAAAACAGAATATTTCCACAGTATATGCATAACAATACCCAATGTAACTGGACCAAACAAGCAGTTAGCAGATATTTGCTAAGCGCCGCTAATGACTATAGATAATATAATATTATACTGGTCTATATAGGCTATCAGCTAGGGATGTTAACATAAAGTTTAAGAGAACACTCGAATTAGAAATTGTCGCAAAACTACAAGCTTCGTTGAGTGGAACAGCCTATACGTTTTTCGCATTCCTAAAGAAGTAGCATTTTTTTTATTAAGGTAGAAGTCTATTCAATAATCTTTGCAATAGTTTTATCTATAAAAATTCTAAAATGGTACCAGATGTCTACAAGGAATTACCGAACACAAAAAGAATTACCTAAATCGTCTGAAATACATTGAAAACTTTTCTAGTAACAAAAAACTGTAGTCGAATGGAGGCCTTCGTTTTTGGTCGACGGTTGATTAAATAATATTAGATAAATTTTTGAATAAGGAAGGCTCACCATACTCATGATTAAAACGCCTTCTACACGATCGGAACCAACCGCCGACCATCGTGTCCTTGGTCGGATCAACCATTTCCTGTGTTTGTTCTACACGGTCGGTGGTTGACTAAACTTGTCAGTTAACCTCCGGCATTCGCGATGGCTCCTTGTGTTTCAAAGCAACAGAAAATCGGTCTGGCACTAACCTTTTTATGCTTGAGCGAAGAAGAAAAGCAACGTAAAAAAAGAAAATGGATGAATGATGATGAGGATGATTTTTAAGAATGGATCAAGATACTTTTAATGAATTACTAGAAATGGTGCGTCCAACTATTACAAAGAAAAATACAGTTATGCGTCGGACGACAGCGTTCCACACGGTCGGAGCCGACCACGGACGCAGGCTGTCGGTAGGGATGCGCTCGCGACCAAGGCCGTTGGCATCAACCAAAAATCGGTCGGAACAACCGATTTCTACACTGTCCATTTTTATACCAACCCGACCAAGGACGCGATGGTTGGTGGTTGGTTCCGATCGTGTAGAACGCCTATAACTGTCTGTTTTCTGTCCATTAATTACAACGGAAATTTTTAAATATAGAACGCAATGTTATTTAGCGTAACGGAAATTGAAGTGACGGACTTCGTTTTTTGAAGAATTTTCTGGAAATTTGTTTTTAACCTCGAAGAAAAAGTTAATTTTTTTCTATCAGTTTATCTGTTTGTCTGACTGGTTTTTAGCTATTGTTTGCTTTTACTTTGTTTATTTATTTAATTCGATACATACTTAATATGTCTAAAATAAACATTAATTATGAGATCTTACTTAGCTCTTTAATATGTTTTATTCATAATTTAAAAAGTACAAACTATTTCATAACCAATTGTTTATCTAATTAACTATGCTAAAGTCACCCCATACAGCCATGAGCGTGTGCTTCCCATAACTTGTCACAAATAATTTGTCAATGATGTTTAATAGTGTGTTAATAATAAAAGCAGTGGTGGCTCAGTGGTGGGAACCTCGAGCTTCAAAATCGACAAGTCGAAAAGTTCGACGACGACATGTGACATCTGCCAACCCGCACTTGGCCAGCGTGGTGGATTATGGCCTGAACCCTCATAGGAGGCTTGTGTCCCAGCAGTGGGAACATATACAGGCTGATGATGATGTTTAGTGGATTGTAATGGAGATTATACAGAGGAGTTTAAGTAGTTAACTTAAACTGACATGCTAAATAAACTAAGTTTACATAAGTCATCAGTTCCTTATTTTTGTTTCAACTGCGGCACAGAGAGTGACATATTAATTGTGTATTCAGAGATAATTTTCGTGAGTTTGATTCTAGTATGAATAAAGTTTTTTTTTACGAATTTTTAACACATTTATAGTACTTACAAAAATTCGACATTATTAAAATCAGCGCCGATAGATTTTAAATTACATTTGACCCAAAAGAAATTTTTTGAAAAATTAATTTGAAATCTGTTTTTTTTACAATTACCATTTAATTAAACGTTTAAATATAGAATCCAATCATTTCTAAAGCATTTTAAGCTATGATGAAAGAGCGTTTACATTATAAATGTAAATTTTGGTAAGTTTAAAAATGTATTCAGAGTATTTGATTTGAAGCTGGCTGCAATTCATATCAAATTGGGAGCAACATTTCGAAGCTACTCAACGCACTTTCATTAATTCATTTTTTATTCGAATCAAATATAAATTCACAGAAATGAAACAGATAGAAATATCTGTTTGTATCAATTATCGTCAATATCAATTAAGTCTAAAGCAGTGGTGACTCAGTGTGAGAACCTCGGACTTCAAAATCGATAAGTCGGGGTTCGAGACCGGGCGAGCGTACAGGAAATAAATTTATTTTTCAATTTATCTGCACATGTGGATAACATCACCACTGCTTGGAACGGGAAGGAAAACATCGTGAGGAAACCGGCATGTCCGAGAATCAAAAGTTCGACGACATGTGACATCTGCCAACGCACACTTGGCCAGCGTGGTGGCCTTGATCCTCATAGGAGGCCTGTGTCCCATCAGTGGGAACATATATGGGCTGATGATGATGATCTATTATATCAAAACTATAAGTGAAAATTCAGACAGTAAATATTGATTTGTCTGGCTGTTTGTTCGGAAAAATCTCCAATTCCACTAGCTATTTAGATAGTAATTACACGTGCAAATAGCTGACATTATCCTAGGATCGCTCGCGAACTTTTCGCTTTCACAGATATACCAATAAACATATTTATTTATTTTATACTTCATTTAAGCACACAAAAATTTACAAAAAAAAACAAAATTTACAATTTACAACAACAAACATGAAATACAAACAAAAGAGACATTATGCACAAATGGCATAGGTAAAGTCGCGGGTCTTACTTAGTTTATAATGTTACTTTATTATTGGCTTCATTGTTAAGGGCGATGTGTAACTTAAGGACCACAACAGGAATTAGGCAACTTATCCTTCTTCCTTAATTACTTTGGGATCTCGGATGTTAGGGGAGTTTCTCACACATTACTCAGCATTCTTTGAATATTCACTTTTATCACTAGCTGATATCAGAGCGCCATTATCATCACATCACACTAATATAATGTAAAAATTTGTTTGGATGATTATCTGTCAATCACACTGAAACTCTTAAACAGATTTTGATGAAATTTAGTATACAAACAGGGTATGAGCTGTCTTGGGTGATAGGATACTTTTTACCCCGATTAAATGCTCCCTTGGAATAAAACAGGAATCTTGATATCTGGGCGGAGCCGGGACGAGCGTCTAGTGAATATATATTCATAAGTCCTGAACCCTTTTATAAAATAAGAAGGCCCAAATTGCTTTGTATAACATCAGACATTCTGATATGGTAACATCAATAAGTAGTTCGGATGTTCATATAAAAAATGGTTTGTTTAACCATATTTTGAATAAAAATTATCAATTTTGCACACGAGCAAGTATATATAAACTTCTATGCCTTAGGAGCGAAATGTTTCAATAATAAAGGCACTTGTATAAGATTCCTAGTTTCATGAACTAGGAATCTTAATTTGAGGTTCAGCAATTCAGGCGGTTAGTCGATTTTCCAGAAACTTCTTGAGAATTCTTTGAATAATACGATTCCTATTAATATTGTTAGCAGAGAAAGGCTTAGGGACGCAATTTTCAGAGAAGATTATGCTCATTAGAGCGCAACATTTGCACCTGAATTTACTTAAACCTTAATATACGACGGGAAACAACATTGTTACATGAGAAATGATTAATAATTCGCTCTGTTGAGAGAGCCGCAGATACCATCCTACATAATATATGAAATATGCTATAATATTATTTTAAAACATTGCATGGAAGGGGCAACGATTGGTTTCTTTTTTTGTTACGTAAATATAAATAATATAATAATTCTATACTCGGACGGTCGTGCTATTTTTTGTTTCTTTACATCAGAGCTATTTTCATTACTTGTCAGTAGAATCAAATTCATGATCTTAATATAAAACATAAAGGTAATATCTTATTAGGATTATGTTTTATATTAAAAACATAAACTCTTGATAGTTCAGTCAACGTTTAGCTCAAACTACTGAACCGATCGGGTTGGAATTTGGCATCCAGATAGCCACTATGATGTAGGCCTTCACTTATAAAGGATTGTGATAGATTCTATCCACAAAGAGATAAAATAGGGCATAAAAATTATAACATTAAAATTAATTTTAACACACGTACGAAACTACGAGCAACAGCTTGTGACATCATCATCATCATCATCAGCCCATATATGTTCCCACTGCTGGGACACAGGCCTCCTATGAGGGTTTAGGCCATTATCCACCACGCTGGCCAAGTGCGGGTTGGCAGATGTCACATGTCGTTGAACTTTTGATTCTCGGACATGCCGGTTGCTTGTGACATATAAGGCTATTTATTAATAAGGATTTTTATATACAATATGATATTCGTTTTTTATTCATGAGGTTTTTTTCGATTCTGTTTAAAGAAAAAAAAAATGTAAACTTTCAAAGATTTTAACTTAAATTCTAATCTCACATAAACACGGTTGGGATCAAAGGCTCCCCTTTTATGCATGACCTGGCTATACCGATTTATGTATACTAGCATATGTAAGTCATTCATTTAAACGCTTGCGTATTTAAATGAGTCCGTAATTTATTTTAAATGTTTGTAATTTGCATTTTTTGCTCACATGTTTGTGCATTAAAACATTTCCTACGAAATTGGGATTTTCATAACTCAGTGAGAGTAGAAGTCCCTTCGAAATCTATTTAGCTATTTAGAAGTTTAACCAAATATACATAGGGATATTATGCAAATTAATAAATATGTTATTGATTTATTAAGTTTTAAAATTTAATTGCAACAAATACTATAACAATTGAGCTCCAACAGTGTAGTTAGATAAACACTTAAGTACTTAAGAGAACTACTTAAACATCATGTTAACTTGAAATCTGCTTTCATGTGGCTAAGTTTAAGTTTCGGACTGTTAGTCTGGACATTCAACTTAGTTGTATGTGTTTGTAACTTAGACAATAATGACTATTTGCTATGTGGAAAACTTAAGGGATTTTAATGTGGGAGTCGAGCACCCGACAGAAGTTTTGCCACCTTGCACGCGGGAAGTACCCCCCCCTCCCCTACAGAAGACTGTCTTTCCAGTAGTCAATCATTCCTTATCCTATGCTCTTAAACGCGGGCAGCATATTCATTCACAGAAGCACTATCACTGCGTTGTTCATGGGCGGTGGTGATTCCTTATCACTAACATAAGTTAAGATTAATTATCCAAGTTCATTATTCGCAGGCAGACGTTTTCGTTCAGTTTGAATTGCCTCCAACATCATGATAATATGTCTGACCCTATACCTTATCCCTATCTCTGTCCCTTACTTATGTACCGTATGATGGTATGACGTATGACGAGGTAGTGGTTTTTCGTCGAATAATAATCCAATTTATATGTATATAAGAGAATTTCATGGTATACAATTTTTCATTATCTTATCAGGGTACAAATAAAATATCATGGAGTGTCTAAAAAGCTAAGACTAAGTAGGGACTGGTTGATATTTATATTGAGAATCAAAATTCTTTTTTCCACGATAGAAGAAGAAATTTTAAACCGTCTTTAAAAAGAGGAGGGGGTTCTCCATTCGACACTATTTTTGTGCTTTTGCATGTATCTTTTTTGTATGTCATTTTTCATCTGTCTTTCTTTTACGTCCCAACGGAGTGATTTTATGATACGTTTTTGTTTTTGAAGATAGTTAGAAGAAAAGAGAGAGAAATGGAAACTTATTATAACTAACTCATTCCAATGGGAATTTCCCTTGACTACCGAGCGAAGCCACAGACAGAAGACGTATAATGGAAAACTAACAAAAATACACAAATAACAGTTTAAATAAATAGTTATATAAAAATATACACAGTTACAAATATTTACATCTAGGCATAATTTTCAAAAACTGCATCAACATTCATAACAGGATCTAATTAAAATTATCCCACTAAATTGAACATCACATTTCAGCATACCATTGAATAGGCCGTGTTACATTTGTCAGACGCGACGTTACATTTAGATTCAGGTGATTATTCAAGCCTTGTCCTTGGGAGATAGGGAGAGTGGTTTCCATCAGGTATTCGGATACGAGTGCTAGTATAATTGTCTTATGCCCGTGTTGAAATATCTGGTGATTTTACATGAATATAAATTGAAGTTTATATTAGGTAAATACATTTGTTAGAAATATCCTATATACATATAATACACACTCGATAGTTTGTACGTAGAAATTATTGGATAGATTGGTATGGATATTTGTTCCTCATTCACGCGAAAACAGCTTATTGTATCTATGAAATTTTTTGATAGATTATAGTTTGGATTAGAACTTAGGCTATTTTTAACCCGCATACCATATGAGTGACGCCTCGAGTTACAGCTTGTGATGATAATATTTTATTGGTAGCTGTCTTTTAGGTTTCTTAAGATCTTCAATATCAAACTAAAACAATTTTTTACAACACAATATAATGGCTATAACTGTTTTCGTGTGAAAGACTAGCAAACATTGATATTTTCGTGTTTATAATATTGTTTATTTAGTTTTTCTTTAAAATACTTCATTGTGCTGCCAACATAAGAGAAATAGGTTAAATAAGAACTAACTACTAAAGAAGAAAAAATAAGAACATAAAGATTATAAAAAAAATGTCTGTAAACGGCGACTCGAATATTTCAGGAGTGGCTTAGACCATGTAGTTATCCACTTATCTAACGCAATAAGAGCTCTGTAACCAATGTACAGAATTAGCCAATTTGCGGTAAACAGCTGCGAAATACGAACAAATTGCTTTGCCGAGAACTGTAAAGCTTTTGGTGATTCGCATTACAGAGTCAGTGGATATACTCGCTAAATAAGGTATTCAACGGCGGTAATGAAGGCCCCTAAATTCCGTTGGATTTTTTAAGATGCGGTTACGTTAGCTCAGTTAGCAATTCCGCCCTTAAATTAACTTTCACTTGCGAAACTGCTAAGTCGAATTTGCATTTTAAAACGCAATCAACAAACATCCTACGCGGTGAGTATACTCTAAAATAATACACAAGTAAACGGATAAAATCCTTTGGTTTAAGAACCAAAATATAGCTTACAATTTCTTCTTATCTTGGTAAATCAATCGCAATTAGGCGGACCGACCCATTTTTTCTAAGAAGAAAAATCTTAAAGACCCATATAGCTTCTGGGGAAGGAGTCGTGGGTTATGTCGGAATCTTTCCGACTAAAATCCCACATGATCCGACGCGCTGCTTTAGACGAGACTGCTGGAACACTTAGTACCAGGCAAACAAGCTCAGGGCCAATCAAACTAAAATCAAACTACTTACTTTGGTTGGCCCTGAGCTTCTTTAGGTAGTAGATAGGTAATAAGTATTTCTACTTGTGATAATAAGAAAGAAAAGAAAAATAAAAAACATTGTAACACACATAGAACAGATAATAATAGAGAATAAAAGTAAAAAAAAAAACAATTTTTACCGCGCTGAAACAACTCATTCGCCTGGCAATTTCCTTTGACCACGCGTTTTAAATGGCGGTCGATAAACTAGTGTATTATAGTGAGTTTAGTTGTGCGTGTGTACATATTTGCTATACATTTCATAGATTGGAAATTTAAAACTTCCGAATTGATATTTGCGGTAGAATTGTACTTATGTTGCAGTCGATTCAAATTACACGCTATTGAAACATAAATACCTACTCTTTGAATTTACTATTTTGTTTAAAAATAAAGCCAACTGAATACTTCAAACTGCACAAAAAACTATGACGGCAGATAGTTTTTTTTCTAACGACTTTAAAGATAAGGTTTTATATCAATCCTATCCTTCTGTCTTATCCTACTAATCCTATCCTACTTAATATTATAAATGCGAAAGTTTGTAAGGACGTGTGTGTTTGTTACTCTTTTACGCAAAATCTACTCAACCGATTGCAATGAAATTTGGTACTTACATAGCTGGACAACTGGAATATCATATAGGCAACTTTTTATCCCGATATCCCTACGGAATATGGACTCACGCGGGTGAAACCGTGGGGCACAGCTAGCTTGCTTCTAAATTCGACTGTATTTTTGTGTTGATTCAATTGTAATAGATTTTACAATTGAAGTATGAACTCCACATAGTCTATCTTCAGTTATTTTTTTATTATATCTGGATTGTATTCTATAACTGTTACCATACAACCAAAGCTTTTGTTAAGTTTTATTCAATTCAATAGACGATATATTCTCGTACTCTATGAGAGTGTTATGGTAGGTATTTCAATTGTCTAGAACCAAATTATGTCTCGACAACAATTTGGGCGTTATAAACAGGACCTGGCACACTCCCATACAAAGCTGATACTGTTGGTCGTAGTAGGTATCTACATTATCACAATATCGAGGGATATTGCGATTTTAATAAAATCGTGCTTGAAGATTTTATAAATTCAGACGCGATGTCTTCATTCAATAATATTATGTAAACATCTTTTGATAGACGTTTCTGATATGGGTCACAATATTTTGAATTCTCGTTAAAGTATGAGGAAAATAAGCTTTAGAGATTTTTGATGTAGAATATTTGTGAGATGTCTTGGTTGTATCATTAATGTTCGTGTGCAGGGATTTTATTATATTTTATAGCTTTAAAATGTGCTTCGGCCATTTAGCTATGTTTATATTTAGCTGCTAGACGCTCGTCTCGGCTCCGCCCGGATATCAAGATCCCTTTTTTGTCCCAAGGAAGCATTTAATCGGGATAGTATGAATAGAAGTATCTATTCACCCAAGTTAGCTCATACCCTGTCTGTATACCATATATCATCAAAATGCGTTCAGCAGTTCCAGCGTGATTCACATTTATAATACACTAACGTGAGTTAAACCGCAACACGTGTGGAAGTTAAATAATGGCAGTCCAGTCGTAAAATTATACATTTTTCTCAACACGAGCAATACGATTATCTCGCATATGAGGGCTTTGACCTATAAAACTGTTCGTTGATCCAGAAATACGTCATGTGACTTTGTATTACAGGGATCAGTGGCTAGCGTTACACTCGATTAAATAAATTTAAGTTTATGTAGGTTTTTCTTTATCCTACTAATATTATAAATGCGAAAGTTTGTAAGGATGTGTGAGTGTTTGTTGCTCTTTCACGCAAAAACTACTGAACCGATTGCAATGAAATTTGGTACGTAGACAGCTAGACAACTGGAATAACTATACAACTATACAAGTATTTGATCGACTTCCAATTAACTTCAAAAAAGGAGCGGTTTCTCAATTTTTTATCCATAAGCTGTAATGTTGTTTGTCATGTGCATTTAAATTTGCTCTAATTTTGAAAATTGGAAGGCGATTTAGTTTGTTAAGATGAATAAATATACAAACAAGATAATATTTTCTTGTGTTTTCGTTTGAGGAACACGTGTTATAAATATACATTTTTTCTTTAAATGAAAATATTTAGAGAAATGTAACGCCTGTTGGATTACTTGCTGATCCATCTGTCAAGACCCTTTTTATTAAGGATTCCTGAGTATCAAGTTACACAAGATAACAAATAAAATTGAAAGTAAAAAGCATTTATTTTGCAAAACCACATAAGCATATAAAATATATTTTATACCAATTGAGAGTCGTGGAGTCGAACCCTTGTGTTGTGTATTGTTGTGTGCTTTAAGAGACCCAGTTTATGTGTTTGTTATGAAAATGTTTAGTAATTACAATAATTTTATTAAAAAAGGAAGTCAACGATCTAAATAAATACGTGTTTTTGTTTATTGTTTACATAATAAGCTAATCTAAATATAATGTTATATGTTGTTTTATATATGTTAAGCCTGAAAATGCGTTCGTAAGAATCTTTGTGTCTTGTTGTAATTGGGAGACTCGAGGCAGATATGAACTTCTATTACCGCCCTAAAACATATCGTTCCCATGGGTTCCTTAGACCGTACGGACGACGCGGCGGCTAACAATTAGTACAGAATTTCTGGATGTTACTGTCATTTTATTGATTGATATAATAGTCTTCCTCTCTTTTTTATATTACATTAGGTCACCGTGCTGATTTCGCCTGAATATGCTTAGCGATCACCATCCCTTACAGAATCATTTCAAATGTAGGTTAATAGTAGAAAATTCATCACAATGGAAATAGGATCATACATGTGTAAGGCAATCTTCAATACATGTTTATTTCAACGGATATGCCTATTCGCTAGGGTCACTCCGATCGCCCATAGCAATTAACATCGGATCCCGTCTCCAATTAAGAAGGAAATCTTTGCCAAGGGTATACTATCCCTTGTGAGTTTTATTATTAATGTAGCTGAAAATATTGCCACAATGGTGATTAGGGTTGTCTATTTCGTGTTTTCATTGTAGGTACAATAGATCTAAGAATTTGTTGTTGAATAGATATATAAATGCACGAAACATTAAGTTGAAAATAAAAATAGGTTTTATATTATATTATAACATTCCGTATTCTAAAGAACTAATTAATTATTATTCATATTATGTCAGTTATTATAAATGGTAAGTACAGTCTAATGTCTTTTTACAAATTGTATAGTGTTCCAATTTTAAAACAAATCTGTTAATAGATTTTTTGTAATCTTGCAACACAGCGTATTGACTTTTGTTTCAATTATTGATTTAAATAGGAGATAGCTAATCTAAAAAACTGACCGCCTCCTTGGTACAGTGGTTAACGCGTGAGTGTAGAACCGAGGGGTCCTGGGTTCAATTCCCGGTGGGGACGCACAAAAGAAAAATGACTCGGTCTGGTAGGACATAGAAGGCTGATCACCTATTTGTCCCTAAAGAAAATCGAGCAGTGAAACAGATGTACATCATCTGCCCCATACCTCACTAGGGGACACGGGACTACACTTTTTTTTTTTAATTAAAAACTTGTTAGCCACACTCTCTCGTTGTTATCAGTGGACAGCCCTATTGTTAATCTATAATGAGTAAGAGATAATGTACCTCGCACTCGCAGTCTAATTTTATTACAATAATTGATAATGAGATAGCAAAATAATGTTGACTCGCCTTACCATAAACGATTCAGGGGTTAAGACCTCGAGTTATAATGGGACATAATTCAATTAACTTGAAGGGTAAGTACTTATTTAGAGTTTCGGGATCAAAGTCAGAGTTCAAACAAATAAAGAAGAGCTCAGCGTGAGGAAAGCTTAGTGGGATTTTTATTTCAATATTTTTATAGCTATGTCATCCAATTTCCGAACCCAACTAATACAAATAATGCAAAATTCTTGCTTTGCAAAGAAAATTAAATGAAAATTTTGAAACTTTCGACCTTAATTCTACTACTTAATTATTTAATTTATTGTATTTGATACCCATATTGATGGAGTTGTGAAAGAATACCCAATCCGCCATTTTGTCGTGTTAGTTAGTTATGTCTTTTCAATTTTCATTAAGCATTCCCAAAAAAAAAACATTCCCAAAAATTTCACCTTTGAAAAAAATCGGTTCTCCGTTCGGGTGCTGCAATTGCACAGACAGACGCCTGTCTGTCTGTGCCTACAGACACCAACACGGACAGGTTAAACTTAAAACTTCACGTCATTTTTGCAACGTGGGTTAAAATGGACAGACTGAAGTATATGCAATGCTATCGAAGTAACTTTCTTATTTGTTCCTCAGATATTGGTTTCACTCTGTGTAGATAGAGGTAGATCTTTTGATATCTTACGCAAAATTAACTAAATCAGTATCTAAATATATCTATTCATATAAAGCTGATAACACTATACTGAAATCCACTTCGTTAATTATTATTAATTGGTCAAACAAGCTTCACTAATCCCATTACTCGATGAACTGACCGCATGCTATATTCGGTTTCATTTAATTACCAAAATTGAACGAATAAGTTTCTGACACGAAGTATTGGGTTCTGATTTGCTATAATCTGGTATCTATATCAATTACATCGATTGATAGAAATAAGAGGCGCCCGAGTTACTTCTGTTTAGTAGTATCTACAAACTGTTTTGACCCCCTCTTTACAGTGGTTAACGCGTGAGCATAGAACCGAGATGTCCTGGGTTCGATTCCCAGTGGGGACGCAAACAAAAAATATCATTGTTAGCTGACTGACGGTAAGTTTTATTTAAATAGGGAGTTCATGTAAAACATTAAACAACTTGTGTTTTTTAACTTTGTAAATCATTCGACCCGGCGCTTATTTTAACCGACGTTCCAAAAAACGAAGGAGGTTCTTTTGTCACGTTTTCATTTTTTAACATCGATAGCTTATCACTCTATATCTCATTTGATTGCATTCGAACTAGAACTTTTTCGCGTCAACCATTTTAATTTATCATTAGCTTGAAAGTATCTTTGCTAACATACTAATTATTAAATAAAGTTATTTAGGTATGGTTTTTCTTACGATAAAAACTAGTAAAAAAATTGTTTTGACATATGAATCATCATCAACTAAAAGTGTCAAATTAATGTTACAAACTTAATAGAAGATTATTTGATCCTTTGTGGTGGTGGGAACGTTGGTAACCTTTTTGCGTAGGTATTTTATATACAGGGAAAAATGTGGGCAATTTACGAGTAAAATTACTATAATTTTTGCTTGGAGCTATAAGACGTATGGAACAAGGAATGCACGATGAATTCTGTTCAATATTCTCTTATTATTTTTAGACAGAATCCCCTGTGTCATGATTGTTATTAAAAAAGCATCGCATTCATCATCATAATCAACCTATACCTATATATGTTCCCACTGGAGGGACGCGGGCCTACTAAGAGTATTCAAGGCCGTCCACTACGTTGGCCAAGTGCGGGTATTACTATATCGTATAAAATCCTTATTTTTTCCTTTCCTTATTAATATTATAAATTCGATAGAGTATTTGGTCTGTACGATTATATATACCTATTATTTTATAAGTTTGACAATATATTTAATGGTGTGATGAATTATTTTGACCATTTAAATTCAATTTTTATTCATATTACTCATAATAATATGGTTCAAATTTCAATGAACACATCACAAAAATTAGTTTCTCAATCACGTATAACCATTTGATCAAGATTGGCTTAAATTGCGAACAGTTCTCTTAGATTTACTTCGTTAAAATATACCGAATAGTTCAGGCAATTACCTAAAATGGTTAATTTATAGGATTTAAAGATTTTGAATTCTAACAATTTACGTGTAAAGACGCCGAACTGATTTAAAAAAAGCGATGAAACTATGAAAACATTGCTGTTTGCATTGCATTTATAGGCAAAGCAGTGTGATGGATATAACCCACCGAGCCTTTACCAGGGACCGTAAGTATATGTGTAAGATTTCTTTAAAAAAAAGCTACATTAGTCTCGAGTAACAAAAACTCCATTTACTTTTAGTTTTTTTTTTGCCATGAGCGGGCAACTGAGCTGTTGCTTCGCCTGATGGTAAACGATCACCACCGCCCATGAACATTCGGAGAAGCCTCTGCGCCTCTTAGCCTCTATGAATGCGCTACCGCTTTTTAGGGGGAAGGTATACGGAAAGGATCGACGACTGGAAAGAAGGAATGGATTAGTAAGGGTAAGGAAAAGCGAACGGGAATCCGGCTCCTCAACTCACCGAACGAAACATGTGTTTTCTGTGGAGGTGTGGTACTTCCCCAGTACGAATCAAAGCATTACTTCCACATAAAAAATTGAATTCATCTCCAGTCAAGTCGGTTCTATTATAACGAATAGCTATTAAAATGTATGGCTTCGAGTTCCAGCCAGCAATATCGTCAAAGCCTAGTATTAACTTGTTAACTTTTAATTACTTATTATGAACTTAAAGTTGAAGGCACAGTGTTTCTGTTCCACTTTGCTAATTAGGTACTCTTAATAGCCGATAATTTCCGCTTTAAAACTTTCTGTTC
This sequence comes from Zerene cesonia, assembly GCF_012273895.1. Lineage (NCBI taxonomy): Eukaryota > Metazoa > Arthropoda > Insecta > Lepidoptera > Pieridae > Zerene > Zerene cesonia. The sequence continues at coordinate 905,710 of NC_052113.1, read as the reverse complement.
TGATCCATTATGTTATAAGAACTTTGCTATATCTAGATCAAGATACTTAATTACGTCTTAACTTCATTATTTTTACAGATTCAATCAATACTTTTGAAAACCAGCTGTGTATAATTAAAATTTCTGAAGTTGCTATTGAAATTAGGTACATCAAATGATTGATTAGTTGTTAACATTTCGACAGAGCTGCGATATTTGAAAAATATTAACGTATTTAATTTATTTAGAATAAATACAATGATAACTAAAATGCTATAAGCATACACAATAACATAGATATCTACAATTTGAATCTATTGAAATTAGTTAAATGTACATAACTCAAGGATGAAATATTGTCCTATGGGAGGCTGTCAGACCTTTTACCTTTCATCATTGTGAAGATGTTTAATCAAAAGATTTACATCTCCACGTAATGAGGTTTAGATTTATGTGATTGTTATAAGTACTTTATATCACGAATTTTCTAGGAATAGAATAGGGTTTAATTGTGAAAGTCGAGCAAGCTTCGGCACGAATTGGGCCAGTTCACACCGAAAGGTGCTATACAGAAAGTAGGCTTGAAATAGTAGCATGCGAATGCTACTGTGTTTTACGCGATGA
>NC_052113.1:892833-905082 GCF_012273895.1 Zerene cesonia | reverse complement strand
TAATCTATAAGCGAGCGAACAAGCGTGTCAAAAGCGAGCGCTAAATCGGGGCGAACTGGACGGACGTATAAAATATCTGTGTTTAAATCTAACTAACAACCTAAGCAACGCGATGTAATATATAATATAAATATAAATTATTTGAAAGCAAATTTGTGGTTTAATCAACGTATATTGAGCGACACTTCATTAACCTACGAGAAATATGCTAAATTAGAAATGTAGACTCTTGAAATGTAATTTGTTACCTACTGGGTGTGGTACATAATATAATGGTGTAGTAATCATTTTATCTAGTATAACGATACTACGATTTCACATTCTTCACAAAATGGGACCAAATGACAACAACTTTCTAACAAACACAAAAATATTCACTCCAAACGGAAAAGCTACAGAATTATCCAGTAACACAGGGGAAAAAAAGGTCGAATTGTGAAACTGGTTTTTAGGAACGTCAGTTAATAATCACCAATGTTCGTTTCTGCTCTAAAACTGAGAAACAATGCGGTTAACTAGAATGAAGTCTAGAGAGAAAAGTGGATTTTCCGTAGTTTTTTTCGAGTAATTGCCGTGTTTCTTCTGACGTTGTTTTGGCAAACAGCCGATACCACATCTATATAAAGGTTCTAAATGAATTATTTATGTCTAGATCAGGAACAATAGCTCGCATATTTTTGAGTAAGTCCTTAATTTGCAAGAATACGGCCTGCGTAGTGTATAAATATAGGCACTTTTTTTTTGTATGGGTTTTAGTTTTACTAGTCTATTGGGTCTTGCTAGACAGGGTCATGTCAAAGTCATGTATTAATCAAGATTTTTAAATTCAATATTGGAACGTCTTACGTATTTTCTATCACAGTCCATAGTCATAGCATTGTTAACCACGAATAAACGATAAGTCTACATGTTTTGAATTACATTTTAAATTTCTTAAAAAGATAAAATGTAGTCGACTGTATCACCATTAATTGGAAATGAATCTGGTTCAACAAATATTAAATAACACTAAAAGTGATTTCGGGGTTGCAATTATTTAAGCCAACAATATTTCGGAATAAAGCAGAACAGATATCCACGTGAAGCAATAAATTACAGAGATTTTTGTCCCGCATACGTGCTCTGTTATAAATGACTTTGACCCGAACAAGTGAACAAAAAATGTACTAACTAAACGTACACACAGTGAAGAAAAAACCTTTGGTCGTTTTACGTCTAAACATGTAAGAAATTTTATATTTCAGATCACACATATTATTTGGAAGTGGTTGTGTTTAATATTAGTTGATCGTAATAGGAATAAACTGAAATTCTACAACTATGTAGCTATGTCCAAATATCATCAGGTATTACACGCATTTGTCTCTAGATTTATTTTCTTATATCAATGGTAATATTATAAACTATAAACATTTTGCGTTCATTCGAAGAACCATATAACGCACGTCTTTATCGCTCTCGTGTAATAATTATATCGCTATCCCTTTCAAAAATTCTTCCTCAATAAGATGTTTCAAGACGTCCCAATGCAATACAGAGAAATGTATGGGATATATTTATTTTAAAGAAGTGTTTTTCCAACCATTCTATTTATCTATTTGTAATAGTGATATATTTGTCTAATTTGGTATTTAGTACATCGCTTATTCTAATTAGCGGTCCGCCCCGGCTTCGCCCGTGGTACATATATAGCCAGCCTTCCTGAATAAATGGGCTATCTAACACTGAAAGATTTTTTAAAATCGAAGTAGCAGTTCCTGATATTAGTCAAACAAACAAACAAACAAACTCTTCAGCTTTATAATATTAATACAGATTTTACGAAAACGCATGTGTGAGTGTGATATATCTACTTTTAAAGTCTTAATAAATAAATTAAGCATCCCATTGTTAGTTTTCGATGGACTTCTAAACTACTCAACCGATTTTAATCAAAGTTTCGCATTATGTGCAGTTTGTGCACCTTAAAGCGCGTAAAAGCGTGAGCTAGTCATAATATAAAAATGATAGAAACATACGTAACGTTTTATGTTAATTAAAGAGTGTATTAATACATTTCTACTGTACACGTTGTTCAAACCCCTTTTCAATTTGAAATGCTAACAAGCTCTGGCGAGTTTTTATTAATTAACGATACATCATTCCGTTTTTATTTAATTAATGAGACGATTTCTCGAGTTGCGGTAATTAGCGCAAATTAAAAGATATGTATTAAAACTGTCAGCGTAAAACCGATCTTTTTAAGAGATACACATAAATACGTGTGTCTTTATTTGTATGTGTGGTTGTGGTATCGTAGTTATGTACCGGCTAAACTAGTTTCCTACGCCATTTGTTTAATAAAAATATTGTATTTCAACATTTTTTAGCTATAAATATATAAAATTAATAATTTTATAAAATCTGAAAATACTAAGAGGGTTTGTCGTCAAAATTAAATCAAAAACCCCTCGAAATGTGGAAGTCAAGCATGCACGGATTGCGACGACTCGCAACGGCACAGGTCCAGACCCCACAAGGAATTGGCGGGAAATCGTAGCATGTTATTGTGTTTTGTTCGGTGACTGGGACCGGGGGCCCGTTGTCTCTTCCCATCTTCAATTGACTCCTTTATTCCAATCCTTTTCTTCACCCTCATCCTTTAAAAAGGGGAACGTTTAAGCAACTACTCTACAAACTTTTATTAACATAGTTGCCCGCTCTAGCGTACCCTTTTTGCGCAGTCAGGTAATGATATAGGCCATCGAATAGACCCTATCTCATCATAGATGTTGTAACGTTGAGATGTAAATTAATTACTTTATATTTGATACGAAATGTGTGATATTATTAAACGTGTGAAAGCAATCCAGATGTTGAAAGGGTGTCACTGAATATCAGTACTGAGGTGTCGTTTCTCAGGTATAAAGTGACACCCTATTTTAGCGCACGCGACACGTAATTATTATTTTTGCTTTCATTATTTTTATAATTTCCTGTTTTTCTTTGTGTGTGTTAAAAATAAATGGTTCTTTCTTACTTTCTTTGTAACGGAATGGTATCGGGGACTATATTTGCATGAAATGTTAAACTTTCTTGTCAAGTCGGCGGCCTTTGACAAAGATCCCTTTAATCAAGCGAGTAACAAAGTTTCTCTGCAAGTTCTTTTACATGTTGCCACAGATAATATATTACTGATGCTGCTTGATACAAGTATATGTTATTAGATATACTTATAAATTACGTTTTAAAAGTTTGCTTTATGTTGTAGATGATAGATATGTATTTCGAGTATCATTGGATATATATCTACTTGCGATATGATACTTATTTATAATTATATACTAGTTTTTGCCCGCGACTTCGACCGCGTATATTTCTGATTATTATTACTACATATTTCATAAATTAATAAATTATAAACCTTCCTCTTGAATGAATCTATCTATTTAAAAAACGACCCACCGAAATTCGTTCCGTATTTTTAGAGATTTAAGCATGTCAAGGTACGGACAGATAGAGAAAACGATTATTTTATATTATAGTATGTATTATTTAAATTTATATATACTCGTTTGATTAAGAAAGAAGGATACATAACTGTGATGGCAAATGAATCCAGAATTTAGTGATGTTAGTAAGACAGACATAGATGTAGTATAGATACTCCCGAACAAAATTATATCAACTGATAAATCTTGCTCAAAAGATATTTAAACATACGATATTAAAATATTCCTTTTGCACAGGCAAAGGTTTTGAGATCTGGTGTCATGGGAACATATTTTATGCTTTAGCCAATTTACCACGCAGAAAGTCTGAATGATCAAATTTTATACTTCGTTGTACATGTATTTGGGGTCTCGAAGGACCAGAGTTCATCGCATAGCTTATAAAATTATAATTGTTATCATTTTAGACATAATTCTTTGCGACTTTTCTACGTCATAGCGGACAACTGAGCTGGAGGTTCGCCTGATGGTAAGCGATCACCACCGCCTACCAACATTCGCAGATATAGTGCCTCTGCGAATGCGAACCCACTTTTACGAAGAAAGGGGTACGGAAAGGATTGATGACTGGAAAGTCGGAACGGACTGGGAAGGATGAGGACAATGAAACGGGTTTACGGTTCCCCGACTCACCGTAAGAAACACCGTTACATGCTACTATTTCATGCTGGTTTTCTGTGGAGGTGTGGTTCTTTCCCCGGTGCGAGCTGGCCATATTCGTGCAGAAGCGTGCTCAATTCCCACATACATAATTCGTCGACAGATTATTATCTCGCGAGTCAGATTATAATGTAAGAGTTTTTACAATCTGACAGCGACATATATATCATAAAACAAACTAATTGTATCGAATCTAGTCGTTACGAGCGTCGCATTAAACAAACATTGTCGATGGTTCCTTGGGGCTTTGACGATCTATAAATATCAAGTTATTTAGTGCTAATAAACTTGTTTGCTCTTATACTTATCGATGTTTTTGACGTGTAAAGTGGCTGTTCAGCAACTATCAAGTGTTTCTTGTATTGTAAGCTAGTTCGCATTAAAGCCAATTAATGCTTCTAATCTGCTTGATAAAATCTAATCTCATGGTTGATTTAAATTGCTAATAATCTATTTTAGAAACTGCTTTTTTCAACCAACATAAAAAAGAGTTACTCGATTCGACTGTAGTTTGTGTTCTTTACCTCAACTTTTTACTGGGTGAATTGACGATTCTTTGTTTATTTTAAAGGTGGTGCCTCCCATGTGGTCCCATTTAAATTTGTTCTAATTCTTAAAATTTGAAGGTAGTTTTGTTTTTTGTTAATTTATAATGTAAACACTAGCTGCGCCCTGCGGTTTCACCCGCCTAAGTCGGTATCCCGTAGGAACATTGGGATAAAAAATTGCCTATATGTTATTTCAGTTGTCTAGCTATCTACGTACCAAATCTCATTGCAATCGGTTCAGTAGTTTTTGCGTGAAAGAGCAACAAACATACACACATCCTTACAAACTTTCGCATTTATAATATTATATTATAGTAGGATTATTAAAACCGCTTATAGGTGCCTCACTTATTACTTGTCGTTTATATTTGTTACCCTTATATTTTGATTTGAATCATAAATAAAACATTACACATTCCAGAACGTTCCATTTAAATAACAATGTAGATTTAAATTTACATTTTTCACTCATTGTGCAAAATTAATGAAAAGTTATTACATTCATCGTTATTGAATTCTGTATTACGAAGCATCAACTTGAATTAAAATTAAACTCTCTGAAATGCGTCATCAAAGTGTATCTCGTTTTGTTAAATCCCCCGAAATAAATAAGTAAAAAGACACAATATTATTGTTTGAGAACCATTCTTGAGTTTTATTACGTGTGCCATGAATAGACAAATCAAATATGATTTATCTCTTTTTTACTCGTTCTATAATATATCGATAACTTCTGCCTTGCCTTTTTTTTAAATTCGGATTAGTTTAAGATATTATTATGCATATAAACCTTCTTTTTGAATCACTATTACTATTAGAAAAATCACCAAAATCCGTTATGTAGTTATCGAGATCTAAGCATACATACATACTTACTTTATACATTTAGACGGACAGACAGACGCGGGAATGCTTTATACTACTTTAGTCAAAATATGACTAATTACTATATTAAGAAAACTAAAAATGCATTTGTTGTTATTTAATACGTCAAAAAATAACCATTACATATCATCTATATCCCATATGGAACCTTTATGTATTGAATTTAATCATAGCATTAAGATCATACATTATTTATCTAATAGAATAATCTAGTTTTACATTCGAATTTAGTTCGGACTAGACAATTAATAGGTTAACTATTCATATATATTTATATTCGTTTATTTATGTCGCTATGTTTGCAAAGGATACAGTTAGTACAAATACGTTTTCATTGCTCATAATGAAAACGCCAATGAGAAACAAAAAATGAAGTAATTACATAGTAAATATATAACTTGCAAGGGTTTTCTCAGATAATATCAAAGGTAAAAGACTCAGCACTTGTTATTTGAACGGAAATAGATACCGGAGAAGCAAATTGTCTCAAAAAATATAAGGTTTCGACTCTAGTCAAAGTTATTTCAGCGTAGTAACATCATGATAATTGACTATTTGGACTTGACGATTTCTGTTCGATTTTGTGACTTCCAATTAAAGTATGGAACTATGTTGTTAACAGCTTTTTTATGGCAAGCAAACAAGGAGTCATCACTGCCTGTGATAACTTGTAACAGGTGGTGTTCCAGGTGCTTTGTCGGTCTTGGAGTGACGTATTATATGCTTTTTCCTGAAAGGCCCCAATGTCGTTCTACTCTGTAATATCACAGGTGTCGTTCAGTGGCGTGCCTACCATCCAATTTACCACCCGCGGCTTCTATGTGGATGGTAATTTTTGCCCCGCGGTTTCACCCGCGGAAGTCTGTACCCCTTAGGAATATCGGGATAAAATTGCCTATACGTTTTTCCAGTTGTCCAGCTGTCTACGTACCAAATTTCATTGCAATCGGTTAAATAGTTTTTGCGTGAAAGAGCAACAAACACACACATCCTTACAAACTTTCGCATTTATAATATTAGTAGGATTTAACAAGACTGATTTGAATGTAAAATGAGTATTTGGTCAAACCATTTCTGCATTAAGTCGTACGCGACATAACTGAGCGCAAAGTCTTGGTAATTTACAGTTTCTATTTGACTTTTTGGTTCGATAAAACTTTCTCATTATCAGGACGAGTCTGCTTTAATTAAAACTGCTTTTAACTCTGCGAACGACTCTCTCGGCGGACAATAGACTATTTGACTAGCTTTGTTGATATAATCCTTTTTGTAATCCTCTTACAAAAACTATTGTATCAACACAGTAATAAAACAAAATAATATATCGTGTATATAAAATTCTCTAGTTAAATTATAGCGTTTGTTATTATTACATTTTAATACAAGTTTTACTATTACAATATTCTTAATTATTTTGTTAAAATTTACAATTTATATTGATCATTACATACCTCATATTTTTGTAGATCATAGATGTTTGTAAAAATATTTAATCGATTAATATAATATTGTATGGGAATATATATTGTCTGGAATAGGTATTTATAGTCCCTACCAGGCTTTTAAGACAGGGAAATCGGTTCAAAAAAGAGTAAAACTCTTTTTAAATGATTATTAAAATAAATAAATAAATAAAAATACATAACAAAGTACCCGTGTTGAAGTACTCTAAAGTATAAAATATACTAACGTTTGATAAATGTGTAAATATCATACTTGAGAAATAAATATTTTTAATTTAAGAAGCTTTTATTAGTTTTACTGTTATTTTTGTAAGTAACTGACACCTTAAGACTCGATTTTGTCTCATTACAAAAATACACATTTAATTCAAACCTTGTACTGTATTCTGCATTCATAAGTTTATCTATACTGATTTGGATCGCCAGCTAAACTCTATAAAAGAGCAAGTGAAACATAAAAGTCTAATTTTCCTAACTATCGTAACGTAACGCGTTACGGCACCGGTTTTTCTTTATGATATCACTGATGTTATGAACTATGTTCTTCATTTTTAATTCATTTATTTTTTTCAAATTTTAAAAAATGATTATTTATAAATTGTCATTTCTCAAAGATAAAATTTTTTAACGTTCTTTAAAGTTATCATTCTTTCAAAATGCGAAAAAATTTGAGTTCTAAATCAAGGTTGATAAATGTTACATTATCCAGTATATATTTGCATTATTCCCATCTTGTGTTTAAAGAGACTATTTAAATAATGACACTGGGTTTCGGGCTACGCTGCTCAAATTAGAAAATTTAAAAGCTTGTTTAAAGCAAGCTTTGTATTGTAAGTTTGTTTGTGCATAATTATATAACGGATAGCTGACGTTCGTTAGGATATTAGTCGCATTCCCTGGCGTTGCCAGCGGTAAATGACTTCGAAAATATTACAAAGATTTATCTATACAAGTTTGTAGTTGATTTTGGATCCGTTTGTTTGTTGATTATAGTATTATAAACAATGATATCACGGTAATTGTTTCTAATAATATAATGTAAATTTTTTATATCAATTACAGATACGATCTAAATGAAAGCTATTTAACGTTGAAACGTGATAGGAAGCCATATTTTTAGCCCACTAATTGCGGCAAAATAAAATCGCATCTACGTGAAGTGCGAGTAAAACTTGAACGTCGTTAAAAAAGTTATAATTTCAGTAGCGCCATGTTACTGGGAGGTGGGATTAACTGCGAAATCCATTAGCGGAACAGATTTTACGTCCTTGCAGCGATTAGCATTAAATATGCGAAGTTTTAAATTATAACACTTTAAATGTTATTTTGTTTACATAAATGAAGCCACATCGCAAATAGGTTACTCACAATGAAAATAATTTTGGAATACTCTTCTTAATCCTCTATTGCATGATCACTGTGAAGTATAAATATTTTAAATAGATAGAGAGATTCAAGAGGAAGGATTATGTGTATAATAACAAAGAAAAAAGAAAAGGGGTAAAAGCGAGCGCTTCATAAATACTTGTGTATGAGTAACACTTTAAACGCTTCTTTTTTCTTTTGAAATTGATATATTATATGAATGTTTTGAATGTAGAAAATATCAGAAATATGAATATAGCTCCGTCAGCCAGGCTGTCTGTTTTCTGCACTGAACCACTCAACCATTTTGAATGAAATTTAGTGAAAATACAGTTTGAAGCTCAAGAAAGCGTGTAGGACACTTTATATTCTGGTAATTGATACCCAGAATAAGGAACGGGACCTATGAAAACTATGGTCTGACTATCTTTTTCTTTGATTACGGGAAATCCATTACAAGTAGTCAATGAAATGAAAAAATACTGTCAAAACCAAGCACTTAAACGCTCACTAGCTGATAAAATTCTTATTTCGTTCTGAAAAACATCCGAAACTCTTGTTTCAATTGTTAAATTGCGATTGTAAAACCAGTCAGTGCCAATACCTCCTGCTTAATTAAAAAACTTGTTCAAAGCCGAAGTGGCGTGCTATCTGGCCGAGTCCAGCTGGCAGCTGTAATTAAAGGTACTCGAGGAAGGACGTACAAGTTTGGTCTAAGTTCTCTAAAGTTTTGAGAGCCGGGAGTGATCATTTTGTACTTTTATTAATGTTGATATATTATATATAAATCTATTCAAGGTTTACGATATTTTAATATTAAAAATAACTTTTACTTTACCTGCATAAAGCAATAAATAAAGTCTAAAATGCTTGTTTTATCTATAGAATCAACTACATTGTCTGAATTCGTCAGTTGTTTTCGTAATTTCCAAATAAACAATTTTGAATTTTTTGAACTTGCTATTATAAAGATTATACGTAAAGGTATTTAGCCCTGGCGATCCTCATCAGGATAACAAAAATAAACTAACAAAAATATTGTAATAGATGTAGAAAGTTTGAAATAAATCTCTCCGTCGAGTCTAAAAGAGTTACATACAAGCATACTGATGTAGCTTATAAAATCTTGTTAAAGACCCATATGTTTATATATTTGGTTATTACAAAGCGTAAAAAGTACGTGAAAATACGTGAAGCTTGTAAGAAATATATGTTTTGTTAGCTAAAGTAACAAAACACATACTTTGCATCCCTTAAATTCAAAGCACACTTTTTACCACAGTCTCACGATTCGTACATTTTCCCGAGTTTTATATAAACTTTTTATCACAGTACTATACTTAGCAACTTCACAAATTAATTTGTGCCTACGCTCGGAATATGAACGTCTCGTTTTTCTTTTACAATAAGTATGTAATATTAGGTTTCATTTGTATAACTTTGCGAGTTATACGTGCTCGGATATTTTCTGTTTGTTACAAATAAAGTTTGATAATCAAGAAATCGGTTGTTACCGCGGGACTGTTTTCGGCTTGTTTATTTTCTGTAATTGAATTTGTTTTCAGCGTCGGTGCCGGTTCATAGCCGGTTATACTAATTCCGGGTATGTTTTGTTGATCTAATAAAAACGTTAAGATGATGAATAATGTTTAAAATATACCTAAAAGGTGTTAAATAGGCTGTTATTTTTTTAAGTTATTTTATGAAAAAAAATTGTCATTATAAATAGTAAAGTTTATTAACATAGTTAAAAGTTTATTGAGAGCTTATATTTGGCTGTACATATATTACAGTCTTTATAAAAACGTAGACTCTTTTATGGACACCACGCGAGCCACTGGATCACGCCAGTATAAAAACCTTAGATTCCATAATGTTACAACAATACGCCATTCACGTACATGCTATCTTCAAACAGCAGAGGGTCGCTGTTTGTCGAACGCAAATAAATACAGCAAAGAGCCCTCAACCGTTGTCATCTTTTTAAAGTAAATTGCTAGCTGATGTAGGTAGGTATTAGTACAAGTAGGTTAGGTTGGCAATACTGCTTTGTTTTTAAATTAACACATTCTGTCATTCCTTTTTGTTATGATTGGTTGTGACTATTTGTTATTTCAGGGTAATTATCGTGTATCCGCATGCCAAATTATTACTTTCTAATATAACGTAATAAATATGGTCACAGAGAATATAATACTATACTAGACATGGTCAAACAATAAACTTATTGACTGGGAAACAATATAAATGATAAAGCACTATTTAATGTTATTTTATTGAGTTTTTCAAGCCGGTGGTAAATGTTAAAAATACGTTTTGATGATTAGAAAGTGCTTTTACAATAAATCTAAATTGAATAAATAAATGTATAAGTTTGAGTTTTGAAATTGATGAAGTCCCCTAATTGTTAATTATTTTAAAATTAAAAAATTAATAAGAACTGTGTGGTTTTAGCTTTTTTATCAGGAATTTCCCATGGGGCTCTGGAAGAATATTATGTAAGCATTGATATTGCTTTACTGGCAATTAAAACACGATGATATACGAGTAAATAGCATAATATTAGCCATTTTTAAATACTATTTTATACATAGAAACACAACCTTTTCTATATTCAAGTCGCCGGTCTTGAGGTAGTTTCTACAGCGAAGAGCGGGCAATAAACTATATTCGAGTTATTTACCATATTCATTTTAGATATTTTACTTCATCATAATCATCATCATCATCATCCCATATATGTTCCCACTGCTCGGACACAGGCCTCCTATAAGGGTTGAGTTTATAATCAACCACGCTGGCCAAGTGCGGGTTGGCATATGTCATACGTCATTGAAATTTTGTGTCTTGGACATACCGGTTTCCTCACGATGTTTTCTTTCACCGTTTTAAGCAGATATTTTACTTATTTTCCTTTTAATAACAATGACATGATAAATAATAAATATCAAGGAAAAGACTTGCTCTCATTTCAAAGTCACTTAGCCTCCCTGAGCGTAGACAAAGCGCTTTATTTACGCTGCACGCTCGCTTATTAATTTTAATCTTGTTAAATCGGGACTGCTTCATTTTAAATTGAATCTTTAATTAATTTGACGACGTGGAACTAGCTGTTGAATGATTTCGTTATATAAAATTAAACAATACGTATGGTGGTCACAGATAATATTTATCCATTCATACCATTTATCATCAAAACCATCCTGTAAAAAAAGCCCAAGTCTCGCAGCTCAGTTTCTCTACCGTAAAAAGTTGTGAGATCCATGTAATACCAAGTCGATTGATCTATTTACTCTCTACTTACCTTTAAGTCCTTACCTTACCTTCTGCCTTAAGTTATAATATAAGTTATTGTCATGCCAATATTAAAAGTCATCTGGAGTGACAGCTAGCTCTCACGTATTTTAAGTTAATAATTTATTATTCTAGTAATCGAAGATAAAAAGTGTAAATTTTCAAAGTTACTTACATGAAGTGTGTGTCACAGTGTTATCACAATTAAATCTAAGTGTAATGTGAAATAAACAAACAATTCAAAAATCACACAGCTGACGATCAGCTGATGAACACGCAAGTACCCACAATATAAACAGTAGTGTAAAACTTTTATAGAACGTTAAACTTTAAAAACTATTACTTAAAAACTATCTGTAGGAAGACATTAATATTTCAAGCAGTAAATGATAGCAAACCGTTGTGATCATAAAAACATTGAAAACATATAATTTATTTGTTTCTTCCTCCGTATTTCACAACTCCTTAAATAAACGTCATCTAGCGGCTGCACGAGAAATCCATATAATCGTATCGATTTAGACATGGCTAACAAGTGTTCGT
>NC_052113.1:830843-891833 GCF_012273895.1 Zerene cesonia | reverse complement strand
ATATACTGAGTGGCATCCTTTTTTGGCGCATGCAACCACACGTATTATTCCTTGATTATATATTTTTTTTTTCTTTTTTTTTTTCTATTTTTATGTATGTATGTGTGTTTGTGTGTGTTAAAATAAATTGATCTTTCTTTCTTTCTTTCTTTTCTTTCTTTCAAAAGTATGTTACGTTTTAAACAAATAGATTGATTTATGGTACATAGCAGATATCATACTGTAATATTGACACTGAAAAGAACAGATACTACACTTTGATCTTAGCCAAAAGGCCGAGAAGCTAGAATATTGACACTAGCTTTTCATCCGCGGATTCGCACATAGTAAGATATGGACACTACCGGGGTTTTACATCATGGTTTGCTTGATTGTAGCAAGAAGATGGTAAATAAAAGTTATTTATAACATAATATTAATTTAATAATTAACTGTTAGTTTTTTAGTTAGAATATTCATCCGACAATATTATGACGATACAAAAGCGCTTCCATAAAAAGTCTAATTGCATAAATAAATGTTTGAGTTTGAGTTTATTTCGTAACTTTTTACTAGGTGAGCAGATTTTCACGATGCTTTTTTAAACTGGTGCATCCATGTTTTCTCATTTCAATTTGGTCTACTTCTGGTAAATTGAAGGTAGTTTAGTTTTGTGTTAATATTATTATTGGTTTTATTACTCAAAAATGCAGTTTTCAACCGATTGATATCATTTGTGTTTGATAAGAAAACGTGGGACTAAATGAGTCCCATTCAAGAGTTTAAGCGGTACTACAGGACGTGGGTAACCCATTTTGTAGGAAAGAATTATTAAATATAAGCCTATATAAATTACTACACAGAAAAACAAGCTCATTTTACTTATACTAAGACTACGGAATTAGGGAGGCCGAATTTTTACTCAAATAACCTTTTTGTGTTCCGGACATAAACAAGCCGCATATATAGGTAATGTCACGAAAGGAGTCATTATGTCATATTTATGGAAGTATTTCTGTTTTATTTTTATTTTGTGTGTTTAATACATCTGCGTTTATTTATATGAGAATAGATAATTTGATTGATAAGAATAATTTGATAAGAAATCTATTATAAGAATGTTTAGTGAAAACATTCACATTTCATAATGTGAGATTCGAGCATGCTTTGGCACGAAATGGGTTAGCTCGTACCGAGGAAGGTACCACACCCCACAGCAGATAAGCGAGTTTCGTAAAATGTTTGTGGGAGCTGGAGATCGGTATCCATTTTCTTACTCGTTTCTTAATTTTCCCATCAATTCTTTCTTAATCGAGTATCCTAAAAAGTTGGTAGGCTATATGAAAAACGTAAATTGATATAAAACTATATACTTAAACTCAAATTCAAACTCAAACTATTTATTGCCAGCGAAATACATTTTGTTTAATATATATGCATCTTTGAGCAGGTATTGCAGTACAAAGGGTCATTATAACATACATTTAATCATACAAGTGTAGTGAAGAGTTTCTTTTTCAAGTTGTTTCATATTATTTATTGCTCATAAAATACAATTTCTTTTTACCCCAAACCTTGAATAATTGGAATAGATGAAAAATATGGTTGCCTGTATTTTCTTTAAAGTTAAGATACGAAACATGTTTATAAATTTGTTTGAATTCATACAAAATTTCGGCCAGTTATCTCCTCTCCTTACCAAGTACTTTCCTTTGTTCCTATCGACAATACTTTCCTTGTACCTTAAAAGCGGACTACACAATTGCAGAGGCTCTACTTCTGAAAATATTTTATTAGAGAAGGTGAGGATCGCTTACTGTCAGGCAAACCACAAACTCAGTTGCCCGTAAAATTAAAAAAGAATATACGTATAAAACACAAAAATCGCAAAGATGAAAAAAAGTATTTTATTTTATAGGAAAAAAGTTACAAACAACTTTTGATCAAAGTTTAATGGTGTTGCAGCCAATCGGAACTTTAGCAAAACTAATCTAAAGACGACATCGAACAATCCAGAAATTGTAACAGATAAATAAACATCTTCAATACTTCCTAGAATTAAATAATATGTTTATTGCATCCGCTTGGTTCTATAGTTAAAAGAAAACTCAAAAACACTTTTACTAAATTTGTCTCTAACTCTAATACAGAGTATACATAGGAAAGTATTAATTCTTAGTATTTAAATCTTTCAGAATAATAAGATAATTTCATAATATTAATTTATTGTTCCTTGATCCTTGATAAGTGTACAAACTTGGAATCAAATCTGTAAGTTTAAAGTGGATTAAACTCGAGTCTCTTATATCAAATGTATAAGTGAGGCTGATTCCAGCTGTCAAAACACATTTACTAAATTTGCCTACATTAGTTGATGATAATGATGTACCTACAGTTGTTATTTCTTTTATTACACAGAATATATAGGTAAACAGACAAAGAAAAACGTAATAAGGTTGTAATTACGACAAACAGATTCAAACATTGTTGTTCAAAATACACAGTAAGATATATAAACGCTATGAGAATCTAAACAAAGGAATATTTTGTTTTATAACGTGATTCGGTCTCATTGTTTAAGATTCTTTCTATTCTGTGGCTAATTAAAGCGTAGTTCTGACGTCATGTTTCCTGTGTTAACAAAAATTAATCTCTTTCGAATTTGTATAACCGGCTTTGTTGAAGTTTTGGTTATTGTCTGGATGTTTAATAATTTGACCTTTGTACCACTGTTTTAATATTTTCTTTTCTGATATCAAAAATTAGACGAGACAATTTTTTTACAAATACATTTATGTATTTGTAAAAAATACGCCTTTTAAATGGGATTAGACGGATGGTACCACCTTGAAAAAAAAATAAATCGTTAAAATCGATTCACTAAGTCAAAAGTTCTGACCATACAAAATACGAATTGTGTCTTGTCCTGTTTTTGAAGTCGGTCAATTTTGTCTTAATATTCTTCTTATTAAGACCCATCTCCATATGCAATATACCTAGTTAAAATCTTTAAATAATATGGTATTGAACAGATATTTCATTGCGTTTATTGTGTTGTTATTTAGTTAAATACCTCTACTCGTTACCGCTATTCATTTATATTTTAATTAACAAATAAATTTTTCAATTCAATTGAGATGACAAACCGTCCCCGACAACAAATCAAAACACAGGTTATTGTGACATACATCTTTAAAAAAAAAACCATGTTATAGAAGGGAAGAAGGAGTTGAGTAGATCGAAAAGGTTCAGAAGCTTAGAAGTTTTCTAAATTTGATAAAGACATTAATATTCAATATTTGATGATATACCCAAATAAACGCAGAAATAAACAACTAAGGGACGCTCACGAATATTCCACGCTGTAAGCGGCGCATTGTTCGAGATAACAATACTGCTCTATGAAATGTTCAATTCTTTGTACAGTTTCAGTTTATAGTGCTTTAGACTAGTCATAGTAACATCGCTTCGGAATAATGATTTGTTTCTATTTCGGAATATTTTAAAAATAAATGTGGAATTGTAATTTAAAGGTAATTTGAAAATGAGTAGATTGATTGAAATAAATTATATAATTCTATTCGCAGTAAGCAAACAAAAATCTGAGAGAGCTGAAGATAAAAAATTAAAATTAAAAATCGTCATTCTAGTCTATTTCTATGAACAAACTATTGCAATCTCACATATAAGTATACAGACCAGCTAACCAGATTACTGCATTTTTATAGAACAATCTTGTGGAAATTTTAAAAGGATAAAAAAAAGATCATAGGGCAGGATTTGAACCTTCGCTGTTCTATAGCGACGCCTGACCTTTTTTTCTACCCTTTTGGTTCTATCTGCCCAGGGGCACCTTCCTTCGTTCACTACGCTACAGCGAGGGCCCTTAAATTACAGAATTTTTAATACTCCTCAAGTATTCTGATAAATTTAAAAGCTAATGCAATAAAGACAATTGTTTTATTGATTTCTCCGTACGATTACTTACTCAAAATTTATCTCTTTTTTTTATAAATATTATGCGACTAGTAAAAAAAAAAACTGCTGATTCGCACACCGAGGGGTGCGAGTAAGTATAATTGTATAATGCAACCAAAAATTTATGCTTTTGTAATATAAGATTCTGATTTCACAAGAAGACCCTCTAGGTTTCGATTCCCTTGCGACATTGACACTGATTGATATAGGCTATATATGTACCACGGGCGAAGCCGGGACGAACAGCACTACTAAACGATTTAATACTATGAGGAATTCTATTGTATAAGCGTATACCTTGTCCCATAAATTAATTTTTTACTTTACTAAGCCGGAAAACAGGCATTAGTATATTATAATCACCGAAAAATAATGAATAAAATTATAACCAGTTGGTATCATACGGATCACAATACAGATTATTATTTCGTAACGTTAACAATTTTACGGTAACATGTGTTTTACAAAGCATAACAGCGAAAAGAAACGACCCTTAAAATGTAGTGTGTTGTACGAGATGGCGTGTTAAGTGCTGAGTTGAATAGGATTTTGCGAAGTTGATCGTCCCCTTATATTGAATGGTGGAAAATATGAGTGTTGTACTCTAAACAAGTCAATGTACAGTCATTTTAAGGGCTTTATACCAAAAATTTTATATCCTATATATGTAACATGTGTAAATGAGATAAAACGATGATATTTTGTTATCTGCAGAATACTGTTATATTTACCGTAAGAGACGTTTATACATACTACTGGTCTGCCCTGGCTTCGCCCTTGGTAGCTACGTACATAGCCTATTATAATCAAATACCTAATTTTCACTATAACCGTGACAGATTCTCTTGCACGTCACGCGACTGTTTTTTTCTGTATACATGTTAGGTTTGTCGTTACTTTGAACATAATAGTAGTGAAAAAACTCGATTCCACTGCATGCAACGTGAGAAGGAATTTAAAGCAATGATATGAGTTTCCATGCTGTTTTTCCTTACTTTTAAGAAACGGAACATAACAACACCCAAACTCACTTTAAGCTCATAAAATACACGCTATATGAAACTTGCACTTTATTATTTTATGCTGAGCTAGTACTTGAACATTTTGAAGTGAAACTTCTTTAGAATCGTTGTGATTTCAAATCTGATGCAACGGAACAACGACAGGTAAGAGACACAAATACAAAAATGTGTAGAATGAAGCCGGCAAAGAATGAGACAGAAATATACATATTATTTCATATTTTATATATATTCATCTCATTCTTTTATCGAATTACTGAAATTTCACTTCTTTCGTGTGTGAATCGCACACACACCTTTTTTTATTTTCATGTATGAAAGTTATTTTTCTGGAACTATAATATTAAATGGTGCTTTGTTATTAAAGTTAAAGTATTAAATTATTTGAGTAACTAATATTAACAAATAATAATTCAGTAGACATGCTTAAAAATAGCAATCAGATCGATTTATTAAAACTTCGAAATCAATTTAAAAACATAATACTCAAAAAAAGATTTTCTTTTAACGAACGACAAACCCGTTCTTAGGCAGTCTTTTGTCAAGAAAAACATTAAAAGTAAGATAAGGATGAAATATTCAAAGTTATTTATCGGATTTAAGTCTGTTAAGTAAAAACTTGGCTTCATTGGAGTTTCGTAACTATATTGGATCCAATTATAGATGGTTGAATAGGTTTTATAAGCATTTATCGAGTTTATTATCAAATATTCATTAACGAATTTCATCAAAAAATTACCAATTTTGTTTTTAACGTTATATATATATAAAAACAAATCTTCTACATAACTGTCTCAACACTTAGAGGTAGTAAAATGCTTCTATTTATTATGTTATTCACTTTATGGAATGAACTAATTAAGCTTTTTATATCGTTCGAGCACCATGCAAGCTAAATGCATCAATAACCTAATTTTAAAAGGGTTTACATTCTTATAGAAGACTAGCCGCTTGTTCCAGCTTCACTAAAATATAATCCGTCATAGATTACAGATAACGTGCCTACTCATTGGTGAAAAATTGTTCAAATCGGTTCAGTAGATCCAGATCTAGTTACAACGTCATAAACGCACAAATTAACAAACTCTACCTCTATATAATATGGATTCTATCAATGATAAATCATAACAAGTTACTACATCTTTGTGCCTTGTAGTGTTTAATACATTGACGAATTGACAACAATAAGCAATATTGTTATAATTAATAAGAACAACACAAACATTCTGATATATTTAAATAACCGTCCACAATACATTCACATTTCTGAAAGCATTCCAACCGTTCCGCTAAAAAGGTTTTATATACAAATAATAAATCTTAATTAACCCCAGCTTTGCTTTAATTACAGGCGAAACGTTGGAACTTGGCACTGGTTTAATGATCATGAAATACAGTAACATATGCATTGTAACAGTTAAAGTATGGAAATTTAAAACTTCGCTATCGTAACCCAGTTCAACAACTAGAAATATAAATGCCTAGTAACTGTATAAACTCTGTTTAAAAAGTATTTCTCTACTAATGCAGGTCTTGCGAAGTTTTCAATTTACGAGTTTCATCGCATTATCATACATCTTTTTATATAATGACGTTTCTAAATAGGTTTTGGGTCTATAGTACACGAAACATAATTATGTCAACGCAAGCGAAGCTGGCGAAAGCTTGTATTGACATAAGTAAAATTATTATAATATTATGGTTTCCTATTATTCTGTTTGTACCGTTAGTCTTCTAGTCAATTCTTATTTTGTTCCCAAGTTTTAATAACAGATTTCAATCAGAAACTGTTACGCATTTCGAAATTTAAAAAAAACATATTCTTCATTTTTATATGACGTCGAATCAAAAAAAAAAAAAGTTTAATAACTGTTCTCTCGCAATTTTTATATTTTTTGTTTTTGTACATTTATCATATTATTTTATGCCATTTTAAATATTATTAATTCTTTCTTCTTTTTTATATCTATAAGGTCCTTACATGTATAGCAGATTTCGTAAAGAAAATGACGGGAATATTCTAGAGAGTTCTAATATAATACGAAGACTGAAATAAAAAAAAACAATGTAATTTGAAACAATATCTATAAACATTAAATAGGTTTAGGTAAAAAAACAATAAGTCTCGTTTGGTTCTTTGTCCCAACTTGAAAAATAATGCTTCCAATCTGAAAATATATTTAATTAAGTAAATAAAACTAGCTGTGCCCCGCCGTTTCATTTCTTTCTCAATAAATGGACTTATTAAACGAAAAATTTTTGTTTTTTTTTTAGTTGTACCAGTAGCTCCTGAGATTACAATAAAGTATTTTTGTATTTTAATCTATATGAATATGATAAAGCTGAAGACTTTGATTGTTTGTTTGAACACACTAATCTCAGGTACTACTGGTCCGATTTGAAAATATCTTTCAGTGTTAGATAGCCCATTTATTGAGGGCGGCTAGGCTAGGGAGGCTATAGGCTATATATGTACCACGAGCGAAGCCGGGGTGGACCGCTAGTCGTTAAATATATTGTAAGCTATTAAAAGCCGAATGGAGGTGCTCGAAATTTTTATTTATTTTAATTTATTATTTACTAACTAAACTAACTGAACTACTAATTTTTTGATTTGGCATTTAGAAGACCCATCCGTTAAGTAAGAATTTTAATAAATTCCCCACAAGGAACGAAAATATGTCTCATGAAAATTAATTTTGACCAAACAGGCGATGTTGCAGACATCAGCTAGTGTAACTCTAGAATTTACTTATTATTCTAAAAGCTGTAGCAGGCCACCGTGAGGTTTGAGCTAGTAAGTCTGGCATAATCAGGATTACATCTGGTATATTGAAGATATGCTGACGTTAAAAAGGGTGAGGTTAGGTTAGGTTGCATTGCACTTTCCGCTAGCAGGTTTGCGGTTGCGCTTCTACCGAATACCCGTGATTCTGCCAATGAAGCGGAGTGACGGAACAGTGGAGTTTAGTCGGTAGGTCAGCGGTGTGAGTCTGACATAATCCAGGGCTTTTTCCTCGTTAGCTCTGGGTATGCGTAAAAGCATTCTCCACTATAAATAAAAAGGTTGCACTGTACCTCGCGTCACAGGTGCGCGTCGTCAGTGTGGTCGTGCGCGGGCGCGTGCGCGGCGCGGTCGAGCGCGGCGCCGGCCCGCGCCCGTAGCGCGCGCGCGCACCAGCGCCCCGCGCCGCCCCGCGCCGCCACCCGCACGCGCGCCTCCGCGGGCCGCGCCCGCCATCTACATACCGATATCTGTGTTTTTAAGCTTATATCGCGGGAGGACCTCGAGCGTGGAATCGACAGAATCCAGAAATTTCGTAATGAAAATAACCTAACACCCCCCACTCCGACCGGCGGTGATACTTTTTAGTTTTGCCATCTATCGATGAATAGCAGTAGCATAGTAGCTTTTATTGACTTAAAAATACTGCATAAATAAAATAAATAAACAATTATTATGACATAAGTTGATAAAAAATACTATGCAATAGCTTTAGCGCGGCAGTCTGGTGGTAAGCGATCATCACCACCCGTGAATAGGACAATGGGGACTACTGAAAACACGTTGCCGCTTTTGAGGGGGCGACGATAGAGCAAAGTAACGAAAGGGTGAGAAAAAGGATACGGGCCCTCGGCCGAATCTTACATTAATTAATTATTCATAATGTAAGGCAAAATACAACATTCATATACTAGTGTCTACGTTTTCTTAAGTTTATTTGAAAATTTTATGAGAGATACAACACGGTACAAAAAAGTAAATTTCATAAAATTTAAGATTAGGTGAAACAGAATATAATTCAATACAATGTAGAAAATCTAACCTAGCCACATACTGCACATACACACGCTCACGGCTATTAGGAGCCAGGTCCAGCTCTGGTGGCCAAATTCGAAATTCTGGATCGCCAGTGCATTCTATTATCACCGGAATTGTCACTGTTTCTGAAATAGTGTAGGATAAAATGTTCTTAAAACACACACAATTTTACAACTAAAACTAATTTACAAAGAAATATTCCTCAAGAATTACCCACTCTATAATAAAAATGAAGAAAACCAACAGAAAAATTAAATTCGTTCACACATTATCCACCTCATAATTGCTCGATGACACATAACTGACACCGCTTAGAAGGAAAACCTTGGTTGGCACGTGTCGTCTGCCAACCCGCATTTAGCTTTGTGCCTGCTACGGGGACAAAATAACCAAATATTCATGGACATTCAAACTAGACTAGATATAGAACTTATTCCCGCGTCATCGCCTCACGGTTCGAATTGTAAAACTAAACCAATGTCGAATTAATCTAAAGAAGTTAATGAAAATTGAAAATCATACGGCTAGAATGCATCACAGTGAAGTAAGTTTTCCTCGCTTCACCATCCATCACGTATCCAAAATCGACAAAGGAAGGCTGAGTTTGTAATATGGGGAACTCCAGGTCCAATTGTAACGGTATTGTCTAAAATGTACATAATAAATCTATTGTGGGATGGTTTGCTATGAGTATATCAATTATTCTTTTAACAGATTAATGTTAACTACCTAACTAAGAGTAGATAGAACGATGTTTTTAAATAGATATTCCTTTAGAAGACTTAGCGTTAATCTATTAAATAGTCAAAATATAAAACTAAATTAAACAATGGACAGAATCATTCAATAATAAATTTTTAGATGGAAAATTGTGCCTTAAATATCAGACTTAAATTGCCGATGTAATACCAACGTTAAATCCGAACACTTTATGCTACATCATGCTACCAAAAAATGGTCTAATCACAAAAGTTCCTTTAAAAACCTATTGCGAATTCAAGCTTAGCTTTTTTCTTATTATAAATCACACCTTTTGAATAATTAACAAAACTGCGTGAATACCACTTCCCGATTTCAATGCGTCGTGCGTTAGGTCTCATATTCCGAAATGACTTACCAGCAAAAATATATCCTGATCATCGAAAAACTTCAGTTCTGTAGTAGTGTGGTTGTGAGTTTCGTATATATCTGTGGGCGCTGGCCACGTTTCCATTGTGTTTATGGTAACTTCCGCAGATATCTGACGTCGGAGGCAACGAAAAAATTATTCTTATGATCAATTTTAGATTATTTCAACGTAAAAAATGGTATTTCCCGAAAAAAATTTTCGGTTCAATAGAAAATTTCTTTTCGTCAATCAGCAGGAAATATCGTTCTATTCTTTATCCAATAATGTTCAATTCAATACAAACAGTGTTAAGCCATGGTCCGGATTAGAAATGTATTTATTATTCATATGGACATTTTTAAATCAACCCCAAAATGAGATTGTTTACGTGGTCACATAACTAGGACATCTATCCGACAATAAAAGAGACACAATAAACAAAGTCGAGATAATGAAAATGTAATGTCTTGTTAGGAAATGCAAAGAAAAACTTTGCCCATCGTTCTTTACCCCTTGCAATACTCGCAGAGCTGGCGAGGTTCCAACTAAGAAACACTTAAAAGTTGCTAACATTTTTATGCTAGTGCCACCTACGCTGAGATAAACTGCAATAAGGCAGCAACTTTTGTACGGAGTTTCTCCTACGTACATGCCAATATTGGATAGCTGTTGTCTCTTAAATTTAATCGTATGGGGAAAACAGGTGAAATTTATTATCAGAAGCTTTCGTGATTTACTTTTGGGCGAGCTCAAATTAAAACGGAGTCGACCGAAAAAGAAAATTTGCTGAATTTTTTCGCTGAACGTGAGTTATTACATGTGTTTTCAAAAAGTTTTTTAATTTATACACAAGACTGTAACCAAGTAATTAATATCAATGTTGCTGTGTTTTCATATGCTTCCTCACAATTTGGCAGTAAGAAACTGAAAAAGTACTCAGTAGAAACTGAAAAATAAATTTGTTTGGTTTTATATCGTCAAATCAATTCAATACATTTTGACCGGTAGACGTCATATGTTTTACCGACTTCAAGGGCAAGGCAGAGGCAAAAGGCAGAGGTTCTCGATTCGACTGCATTTTTTGTTTGAATAGATTATGATGATTTTTTTTATAGCTGGTGCCTACTGTGTCCCATTTATATTGATTCTGTTTCTAGTAGGTTGAGTCTAGTTAGTGATTGGATAGTGGTTTAATTTTTTTGTAAAGATAATTATGTATGAACTAATTCTCCATTAATATGGCATACTTCCGTCGAACTCCTAGGTGGCAAATTCAAGTCCAGGACATTCATCCGTGTCCCAGACTGTAGGCATTTTGCGTCACACTGCTTCTGTGCCACAAGCAGACGCCAAGGGTGTTCCGTTGCCGCGAAAGCTTTGAGGGGACCAGACCCGGTGTTGAGGATACGTAGACGTTTCCGTACTCTGTTAAAGATGGTAGAGGATTATTTATCTGTAATAGGTTTTTTTTTAGGAGGTTGTACTCTACAGTACATGGATTTCGCGTCACGTACGACCTCCAATCGTACACCGTTAAAATTGATTTTTAGATATAAGCTGTCGTTGTAATTTTGGACAATAGTGGAGTTTTAATTAACTGGGTGGAGATTTTAATAAAGAAAAGGTGTTACTCAGGCTGCATGCAATTCTTACCTCAAAACTTCGTTAATTGGCAGATCCAAGGTACACACATTAATACACAGCTTTGAAGGCAGAACCAGTAGGCTGGCGAGTCGAGTTACTGCCAACAGACGCACCAACTGCGGAGCCGGTTCAGGCCGGTACCAGCCAGGACTAGATAAAACATGTCTGTTTATCTATACATCATGATTTTTTTATTGTTTATAAAAAAACTTGCAGTTCGCCCCGGCTTCGCCCGTAGTACGTATATAGTTTATGTCACTCAGCGTAGTTGCAGCTTTCTAATGGTGAAAGAATTTTTTAAATGGTCCAGTAGTTTTTGAGTTTATTCATTACAAACAAATAAAAACAAATAAAAATTCTTCCTCTTTATAGGTAATATTAGTGTAGATTTATTTATTTTTTTGTATTTATTTTTTTAATTTTTTTTTTATAAATCTGCAATCAGCGGTATTCGCTATAAGCGGATGTGTTGCCTGGCAAAGTAGGACATGTAGAGCGAGCCCTCCAATGAGGACATCTGCTCTTCAAGTGACACATTTAAATTATGTTTTTCCTTTTAAGACGTTTATTAGTGTAGATGAAAATATAATCTACATACACAAATTAAAAGCCGCGTTAGATACCTTCATTATATAACTCAATAACGGTTCATGGGATTTGATGATTTTTGTTTTTTTCCACTTGAATAACGAATATAACCTAAAAAATATTTAATAATAACTCACGTTAATGTCTTCCCGAGACAAGCCAAATATCAAGAATAACGGTTTTACATTCTTGCATCTTAGACATAATTACGTCTAATATACATCTATATCCAATTCCATCTTATCCAAAGTTAATTAAACTTTTGTCACTTCTATTAAATCTCCACTCATTCGACTTTCCCACGTTACTTTAAAACTGCAAGTTGCCAGTTCATATTCGTTTTAATTTTCTTCTTATAAAAATGAACTCCTCAGAAATAAGTTTCCCTAGTAAGAGTATAATTAAAGACGATTCATCAGTCATCTACGGAATGAGTTTTAAAACGAGCGTGGTTTCTTCAGATTAAATTGCGGTCAACAAAAAAGGTTTTTAAAACTTGAGCTGTTATGAAAATAAACGTGTACATACAGCAAAATTGTGAATTCCATTATATATCTCACACTTATATTATAAATGTGAAAGTTGTATATTTCGATGTTTGTCCGTCAATCACGCTGAAACTACTAAACGGATATTGATAAAATTTGATGTACACACAGGGTATAAGCTGACTTGGGTGATAGGATATTTTTTATCCAGATTAAATCGTCACCTTAATATTCCGTTCGGATAAAACAGGAAAATTGATCTCCGGGCGGAGACGGTACGAGTGTCTAGTATTATCATCATTATAGTTTTAAGCTTAGTAAGATTCTACGTCTTGATCGATTTTTAACATTTTCTTCTTCCCGGGTCAAGCCAGTGTCAATTACTAGTATCAAATAATTGCCTCATGCATAGACTCTCCAAGTAAAGCGACATATAAGCCTACCAAGGAAAGCTGAGATACTCGCCCATCTTAAGTCCTTAACGAACCTTTTGCCAACAATGTTTTGTTGACGTAACCTAATTCCCGGCATTGTCTTAAATAAACTGCTAACGAGATTGTGTGAGTAAACCGTTTTAATAATTCACCTTTATTATACCATGTTTGTGACATGTGTTTGTATAAGATTCTGACCCTGAAATAGTAACTAATATTATAATTGCAAAAGCATATTATTTCACGTTAATTTTTTTTTTTTATTTTATGACTACCGGTTATGGTTTTTTCGCTTACCATCAGGCGTCCCACCAGCTCCATTGCCGACTGTGACATAAAAAAAAACCGGTCCGCGCCGGCTTCGCCCGGGGTACAAATATAGCCTATAGCCTACCTCAATATATGGTCTATTTAACACTGAAATAATTTTTTAATCGGACCAGCACATCCTGAGATTAGCGCGTTAAAACAAACAAACAAACTCTTCAGCTTTATAATATTAGTATAGATGTGATTTTTGTGTCTGCAGACAGTTTGGAGGCTAAATAGTGATACAGGCTTCTTTTTACTGCTGTGAAACATCTTATTCCCATAGACAACGAAAGCGAGTAACCACGAGGCGAAAGCTAGGTTTTATAGAGCGTTTAACAAAATAAAAAATTAAGACAATTCGAACACGTATTTAAAGTTTGAGAATCCACTAGTTTGCGGAAGATCTAAGAAGAATTGACATCTCACGGGTTTAAAATATAAGCATACTGAAGCCTATTCAAATAGTGTGTTCTCCCAAGTATTAACCTTCATTCGCCGTTAACCATCACTTCCCACGATTCCAGAAGGTTCCGCGATGACGTCACCACTTCAATACATTATTACGTTACGGAAAGCCATTAATTCGGTGCCGTTTGATTTACAACGGCGCAGCACTGACACAAATTCACTTTTATAGTGATCGAGAGAGGTTAGGCGCCAAATCGTGTAGCCGTTTATCATCCGCTTTTGTGTGTTATTTTTATCAACCCTAAATCGTGTTATGTTTGACGTAAGTATGAGCTTTTAAACGAATTAACTAGGGTGTTTGTTTGCGTATATATGTATGTGTGTGTGTGTGTATATGTGTATGTGTGTGCGTGTGTGTTTGCTTTTGCTGAAAGTCCTTCGAGTTTCATAAAACTATACACAACATATTATACATTTAATGTTTACAAACATCTCCACCATTTTACTTCGCCCCTAGCCTTGATTCCCTTGTGACAGAACCCTTATATTTGCACGTTGCAACATGTAAAATTCAAACTGTAGTGACTCTAAAATTCCGTCCAAATCTGCCGCTGCATACCAAAGTTTTCCCGCCAAAGCAGCGGGTTCAACAAAAGACTTTCGTCTAAATAGAAGCTATTGCGAAGAGATGGAGAGATTCAAAGATAGTGCACGCGATCATACCATCGAATACGGTTTGGATGGATGAACTATATTACCTAATAAATTGTTCTCTGTTTCTATATCGCGGTATTCTGTGAACACTTTTAGCGGTTACATTTTGTAAAATATTAACATTCGAGCACAAGTGGCTGAAGGGTTTCCTTGCCATACATTCGTCTTTACTTTGAAAGCGAGTTTGAGCTGACACCATAAATACATTAATGAAAAAATTTGTTAATTTTTGTCCTCAAAATCTGTTGATAGAATTGAAATATACATGATCAATTGAGACAGGACTATCAATGCCACATAACGAGGACATAACGATAATCGGAGATAACGAGGCTGCCTACACCAAATATATATGAATATATAATGAACGTAGTTGATTATGTTATGTAGACGAATTGTTAGTTTAAATTGCCTGAGCTATAAAAATATCTTCCTATCAAAATACACAGGAATACAGTCCTAAAATGAAAACATACTGAATTTATTCGGATGCACAGTCCCTCGAGAAAACGTCGGCATTTTGGGCCGTAAAATATCTCACGTACATAAAAATCTAGTGTTACGGTGTGTTTCCGCAGCAGACTTCCAAACAACACAACCGGTGAAATCATATTTTTCAAGCTGACTACGTTTGGTGCAGTTTGCATGTCATTTATTCGTTTTCTCGCATTGTTGATGTTTTTTTGAAGCTGTCAATTGCTTTTTACAAGGTTCATTTCGTTATGTTAAGACTGAAAGATTATTTTTCTATTATTTAGAGGTAGAGGTAGGTAGTGCCTCTGCGGATGCTCTGCCCGCTTTTAAGGGGTAAGGTAAATGGAAAGGATTTACTACTGAAAAGAAGGTATGGATTGGGACGGGCGAGGAAAAGAAAACGGGCCTCCGGCTCCCCCACTCACCGTACGAAACACAGTGCCACTGTGTTCCTTACTATTTCACGCCGGTCTCCTGTGGGGCGTGATACTTCCCCGGTACGAGCTGCCCCAAATCCTGCCGAAACGTGCTCGACTCCAACATACAAAAAATATGTGATACTTTTTATATCATCATACAAAACTTAGATGTTTCTAGTAGATTCATTTACCAACGCAAAAATCATCATTGTCCTGAGTGACATAGCCTATATTTTATCTTTATGCCGTGTCATGCAGGGGCAAACGGGCTAAAACGGGGCATTACAAATCCAAAGAAATTGCAGCACCTGTCCTACACGTTAGTCTCAAAAGAAAATTAAATCATCCCTAGCTTTGAGGGTATGTGGTAACGTAATAGTATTCTCATTCACCGCCATCCATATTAATGTTTTGGCACGTGATATTTGTTAAGAGTTTTTGGAGCAAGATTTGAGACGTGTGCTTATGACGTAAGATGTCTGAAATTTGTTTTTATGATCGAACATTTTCTATTCTATTATTTTTATTTGGAATTTTAATGCTGTAATACAAGATAATATAGAGTGCTAAAGAGTAAATTAGGAAAATTCATAGTTCCTGTGAGATATGGTATACAGGAGGTATTTTTACAAAGTCTTTTATACTTCAGGTGTGAAAAATAATGGTATCACCGTTTCTCCTTGATAAGTGACACTAATAAACTGATATATATACTGGGTGAAGTGATTTTTTTTTATTTTTTTTTCTTTTCCCTCCATTTAGTCTAGTTCTAACAATTTGAGGGCCGCTTAGGGTTTGTAGAAAACAAATATTTACAATCCGGGTCAAACTGGGTAAAATCTAGTTAGTCAGACTCACCCACATTTATCCACTGGCTGAGTTCTGAACAAAATAACGCTAGGCGGTGCCATTGGCTCTTGAGATAGCGTCACACCCGGTGTTGCTTGCGAACCTACATCCATTGATAGTTCCGTGGGTTCCAACTGAGCAAGGAAACAACAATATTTGAAAAAAAAAATGTAATATTAGCTGGATATTAGGTAGATATTAGATATTAGATATAATATTAGATAGATGTGTCAAAAGTTCAAGTCGAATAAATGTCTTTTCTTTCTTTCATTTTCTTATATTATATAAGCGATTTCCTCCGCCCAAGATAATTCTCAGCGATATTACCTGCGTTTCCCGCTTTGAAAAGGTTAAGGGATAAGGAAAGGATTGACGACTGGAAAAAAAGGAATGGATTGGGAAGCGCGAAGAAAAGAAAGAGCTCTTTCAAAACGGATAAAATTTGGTAGATAGATAAGAGACGTACAAAATATATAATACATGAAAGTCTAGACACACATTAAAAGCATTATTACGTATTACGACATACTTTATAATAAGTATCATCTTGTACACCGAAATCTCGTGACAGATACAACTCGATGGCCGTATCCATTTCCTGGTAAAGCGAGCTGCTCCCTCTCTCTGAACCTTCGTCGATACACGATTCCGCTAATAATAATAATTACATTAGAAGAAATATGGATTATACCAGTGTTTGTTTTCTTACGCTAGTAAAAAGTCATTAACAATTCTTCTTATATTTATCTCGTTATCCTTAACTAATTAATTAAGAATAAAATATGTGTTTCCGGACGCCCCACTGGATTTATAGTTACAATAATCTAACCCTATGCGTAAGAGATGGGGAAGCTGAACTAACCAGTACCGTAACGCGTTACGTAACGACCCAGTTCACTCTTCCATGAGAAGTTCAAAAATGTAGTCTACAAATAAGAGGAGTACTAAAGGTTGCCAACGTTATCGTTTTGTCGCACTGCCGTTTGATTACTAATGATATGTAAGCAAAGAGCAAATACAACATTAAATTATGAAACGTAATGTTATTTAAAAACTTAGAACTCTAACATTTTTCACTCTAACATAACATAAATACAAAAAATAAATAAATAAAAAAACGAACTCTAACATCTACAGAAAACTTTCCCTGCAAATTTAAAGAGAATAAAAGAGGTATAGAACTAGGGCTTCAATCTATCCATTTCACTTTATAAACAGGCACACGAAACCTGCTTAGTAATTCACTCGAAAGGTGAGGCAAGCAGGAGAAAATCAACAATTTTTCACTAAAGTGTCTAAACGGAACGGGATAAACGATAGACATGGGAAGATTTATTACACCCGGTGAGTGGGCCGGTTGAGAGCTAACTAGAATTCTAGGCAAGTTTGTTGAGAAAACTTCTAAATATTGATCAAATTTATTGTAATTGCGTTATTAAATGTAAAAATATGATTTTACGCCTAAATCTCTTTTAAGAATGCTAATGAAATTTATAAGAGATGAGGACTAGACTTTGAAAAACGATCGACTTTATTTTTGTTGATCTTTATTTTAACGTCGCAACTAAGCGTTTTATGCTAAGATTTTTGTGTTTGAAGACAATTAGGAGGCTAGAGAGTGATATAGGCTACTTATTACAGCGGTGAAACGTTTAATTTCTTTGGAAATCTCCTTGGATTACGCAGGCGAAGTTGCGGACGTGGTACTAATCTGATTATATGTGTAAAATAACGATACCCAATTGTAGGATACTTACAATCCACGTGGTACAGACATGGGCACGTGCGAGGTAGCACGTCGTAAAAGCGAATGTACAGTCGGAAAGGCAGTTCTTGTTGTGGATATTCTGAAAATGTTATATTAATTACTTTTAAGCATTAAGTTCACCCGTCCGCGGCTTTAGAGGAGTGGTGTACCATTGAATATGTCAATGGCTTCGTAGCATCGGGATCTATCGCAGTAAAACACAATATTCTTAATTTTAGAGAAACAGCAAGTAAATAAAGAACACATTTACCTAATTCGCACACCACTCGTCTTACCATCACAGCCAAAACCATCATCCGAGTACCCTTAATTCCCTAAACCATCTAATAATCTCCGCATCTCCCGAATGAAGTGTCACCCTGTTGTCACTAGGTGACGTGTTATTTAATAAGAAAATCAATCTTTCACAGTGCGCAACCGTCGGACCTATCTTCGTCAAACATGTTATTTCGTGGGCTCGCATCAGAGTTTTACGACGTGAGGAAAATTCTTGAAAAAGGTCTGATAAAGGTGTGGACTCGTTTAGGTGTAACGGTGAGGTAATGTTTTGTAACATTACGGGAGTGACGGCATTTAAATTAGGGGCTGTTATCGTGTTCAGCAGAACTCAGTTCTTTGTAAACGATTGTCAGCAATATGTCAGCCCTAAATTCGATTGTACGGATTGTGTTTATCAATTCATTCGAGTTCTCATTCATAGCTAATTTCATTATCAAAATACTTGCCAAACTAGAATCGAATTATTATCAAAACTTTATTCAAAAACTAAATTTAATTTTAATTACACTTTTTCCTGTTCGTTGTCAATAAAAATATTTTAATTTTCAATACAAAACTTCTAAACATAATAATATTTAAACTAACAGTAAAAAGCCTCTCTAAACGCGTCTAATTTATAAAACACAGTAAGATATTTTTTTTTTTTTTTTTTTTTTATGTCATAGCGGGCAACTGAGCTGGTGGTTCGCCTGATGGTAAACGATCACCACCGCCCATGAACATTCGCAAAGGTAGTGCCTCTGCGAATGCGCTGCCCGCTTTTAGTGGGTAAGGGAAAAGGAACGAATTCATGACAGGAAAGAAGGAATGGACTGGGACGGGTGAGGAAAAGGAAATAGGCATCCGGCTCCCCCACTCACCGTACGAAACACAGTGGCATGCCACTATTTCACGCCGGTTTTCTGTGGGGGTGTGGTACTTCCCCGGTGCGAGCTGGCCCAATTCGTGCCGAAGCGTGCTCGACTCCCAGTTTAGACTTTAGGTAGTTTTCAAATCTGATCTCGTTTTTGCTCGATCTCGATTCAGTTTAAGTCGATGAAGTGTAGATGTAATACGTAACGATGGACCAATTTAAAACGAATTTAAAAGCGATATTAAATTCGTTTTTAATTATGAATTTCTTTATGGTATAAAAAAATCTTCAATTTTTAAATGTAAAATCAAACATAAGAAAACACTTTGTTTTAAATAACTAATCGCGTTCAAAATAATCGAAATTTGACCTAAATTAATGTTATGATATAGTGATATATATATAATAACTTCCACTTGATTCAAGTCTGGTTGCCGATTCTAATTTCAATTGACAAACTACAAAAGTAGTTAACAATAATTTGACGTGTAAAGCAATTTTTTTGAAAAACACATTAAGATGACCATGCCAACAATGATTAGTTAATGACTTCAAGATCACCAGCATAAAAATCAAACATGATATTTTATACATAGCACCGATATACATATAATAAATAAATAAAATAACCAGAATAAAAATCAAAAACCACATTTTATACATAACATCCACATAAATAGAATAAATAAATGAAGTAACATAGATAAATGTTTCACCACCCTTAGCAATTTACCTAACTATTTATCGTCCAACTCCAGAGAGGGTCTCCACTAATCTGTGAATTAGCCCGGTCTCCCAAACTAGCTGACTAACTACTTAGGCATCGTAGACTTTTTTTACATTAAACAACTTTTTCCACTCCGAATAAAGGGTTAATAAGAATTTATAGTTGGAATAAATTAAATATATTGGGTCCTTGTTACTCTCAAATAAAGAATTTATTATTTTTATAAATGCGTAGTGAATATTTTTGATTACAATAAGGGGATCATTGGCCTTTAGTCTACGTCTTTGTCAAAAGGATAAAAAATAAATAAAACAGGAAATGACCACGTAGTGTGGAGAATTTGTAATGGCAGATTATATGCTGGTGCTATAGTGTAAAACGTATTAAAAACAAAATACAAACAGTTATATTTTCCTTAACACAAAAAACAACTCCTTCCTTCTAATGTTATAAATTCGAAAGTAACTGTTTGTTTGTCTCTTTTTAAATCTAACGCCATGTCACCGATTAAAATGAAATTTGGTACAAATACATTTGTGATCAACTAATTTGTGAATCTATACTAATATTATAAAGCCGAAGAATTTGTTTGTTTGAACGCACTAATCTCAGAAACTAATGGTATAATTTGAAAAATCTTACAGTTTTAAATAGCCCATTTATTGAGGAAGGCTTTAGGCTATACATGTACCACGGGCGAAGCCGGGGCGGACCGCTAGTAATACGATAAACACTTGAAATTATTGTATTGTCAAGAATCCTTGATAAGTGTACAAAGTTACTATTAAATCTGTCTGTTTAAAGTGAGTCAAAATCGAGTCTAAAGGAGGCGATTACATATACACATGCAAACAGATGATAAAGCTAATAATAGCGTGTTAAAAACCCATTACTGCTAAGTACTTCTATCTAGTAATTCTTCTATTACGAGTATATTGTATGACTTTTATTTGGTTCTAAGTCGAGTGGCCATTATACGAGAAATTGGGCTGAACTGTCCATTATGTTACTAAAATAACTTTTCCTCCAGTCGAAAGCGAGTGCTGTCACTTTTCTTTACAATAAAACGTCTGTTTCCGTCTGGAAAATGTCTGAGAGTTTCATGAAAGAAGTAATTGATTTTACTCTCGAAATTTTGTTTGGAAAACGTTCGAGTCATTTCGTTTAAAAGCTACCTGTCGGCAGTCAGCCCTGACATTCATAGAAATGGAAAAAATGAAGCAAAGAAAAATTATATACAATTAGAATAAAATTAAAATTTATAAACTCCCGAATTTATGTTTTGATATCGGCCATCTTGAATTTGAATTTTGACATAGAGTATACTTATTTTACTTTAAGGCATTTCTTGATATTGATATTTGAGACTGATAAAATAATGAATTATTCGGACATTATGTAAGGGCAGCCATTTTTGATCGAATCTCATCAGGCATAGTTCAAAACCACCCCAAGGAAACTGGCTTTAAAATCATCGAAGCCGATTCATATGTTTGAGCTGCGATGTCACAGACAGACACACAGACATAAAGACAACTTCTTTTTGCATCGGGGGCTTAGAAAAAAAACTAGATGAATAACTTTATGGACTTTGTTTTTATTTACATAAGTACCGTGTGGTTGCATTATTAATTTATTTATCAGATTGATTACTTACATGATTTAGATAACTATTTTCGAATATTTTCATTGAAAATTCGCCATTATTGACACATTTGTGTAATACATATTTGTTGGCATATGGCCCAATAGACAGAATTAATTGGAAACATAATTAGACATATAACAAAAAATAAAAAATAAATTAATCAATCAAAATCCAAATCGATTGAATTGATTTATTTTCATAATATGTGCTGTTAAACCTTACATTAGTTTTCGCCGCTATTTCAACATCGGGTTGGCTTTTTAGCATTTTTATTACGCTTAGCGAAGATCCGAGCAATCATGTAACGTGAGACAGCAAAATGATGTTAAAATAATATGAAAGTAAGGGAAAGGTTTCGGAATCCAAACTTATTCGGGTTGAAACCCGAAAAAGGGATTTAGGATGAAACTTGGCGTTCGCTGGAAGTTTTTTCATTTCGCTCTCGTGCTATTAGTATGAGGCAATTTGGTTTTTGTTTAAGTACCGTATGCTCCATCTATAACCAACCGAATATTTTCATATATTCCACCAGATTGTCGAAAATCCTTACTACGTTCCATTGTAGAACTATCCACTATAGTCATAAAGAAGATACATACAGACAGAGTTATTTTCGTATTTATAATCCGCGGTTTCATCCGCGTAAGTCCGTATCCTGTAGGAATGTCGGGATAAAAAGTTGCCTATATGTTATTCCAGTTGTCCAGCTGTCTACGTACTAAATTTTATTGCAATCGGTTCAGTAGTTTTTACGTGAAAGAGCAACAAACACACACACATCCTTACAAACTTTCGCATTTATAATATTAGTAGGATTACGGATAGATCTGGATCAATGTTCAAATTCCCCACTTATTTTTGTTGATTACTGGTAGACCGAGTCTAGAATACCGATAGACTACTGATTAAATTCCTCATCGTCTATGCCTAAGAATGTATATTACTTGTGACTTAGTGCTGAATACGGTTTTAGCTAATAATATGTCAGATAAAAGGACAAACAAACGCATGGAAATATACTTCAAAAAGTGTCAATTACGCTATCAGGAATATAATCGCCAAGTAGCGAAACCGACCATTTGAGTAAACCATCCAGTACATACAGTAAAATTAATAGGTCCTAATATTATTCAAGTACAAATACAAATTGAATAGAAAATCTTAACTGAAAAACATTACTCTATTTGCAATATTTATGTTATACACTTGGCAATCGGAGCCTCACGCTTAAGAAATAGCTCCAGTCTTAGCACATAGATGACTCCTGGAAATGGGGGAACAAATTGGATGCCTCACCTCCTCTATTCGATTCTGTGAAAATCACTAGGTGTTTGGATGTACTAGGTGCTAAATGTATCCTTAAACTCAAACATCTATTTATTCAATAGAGAGTTTTGAATCGATAAAACATAGTTTTAACATTTACCACTAGTTCAGAAAGCTGTTTTTACGGGGAAGAGACAGCAAGAAACTTCGTAGTTGCTCTTTTAAAATAATAAATTAAAAATACTCTATTAATATAATAAATTGGAAAGATTTGTACGTTAGTATGTTTGTGACGAAAGTACTAGACCGATTTAAACAATTCATTCACCATTAGATGCTGCATCTTAGTGTGACATAGACTATATGTATCACGGGCAAGGCCGGGACGGAGAACTAGTATGTCGTATGTATAAATATGATAATCAAAGAACTCACGATTCTCCGTGACAATATAGGCTTGTACGGCGAGGCGGGAACGAGACGGATTCGATACGCGCACGGAGCGGCACCGATCCGACGACGACATCCTGACGACATCACATTAATATAGACTGTCGGACGGATAACTTATTATGTCTTCTTCCCAATTTATATATGTATCGTTTGATCTTACCAAAGAATAGGCACTTCATTTGCGTTTGTGTGTCCAGGGGAATGTAAAGCAAATTGTAGCGGCGATCCCACCGCTTCGATCCACACGTCCAATATTAGAGGCTCGAGATTTTCTATCTGCAGCAATTTATTTGAGATGTATATATCTGCTGATTGATATTATTATGGTGTTGCTAGATGTTCTATCGCAAGAGAGCATGTAAGCGGAAAAAAAGTATCCTATCACCCAAGTATGCTCAAAACCTGTCTGTATACGAAATTTCATCAAAATCCGATGAGTGGTTTCAGCATGATTGTCGGGCAAAAATCCAAACAAACAAACTTTCACATTCATAAAATTAGTGTGTTATTACACTAATAATTGGTGCATACCTAAAACAACGATCTCGAAAGGTTTGGGCGTAATATGATTCATAAAACTAATTAATTAAAAAATAAACTCTGACATGTTAGGAGCTTAAATAGTTTAAAGGATCTGTAATTTTCATGCATTGTTTCTTATAATTTACAATAGGAAATTGGCAAAAGGAAGATAATCAAGGAATTGATTAATTTCTGGAGATTAGAAGCTTTTTAAATGTCAATGGATAGGGTGTACAGTCATTCATAGGTTTATAATCTTTTCTTTTCGCAGCACCTTGATATTGTAATTGTAATTTTGTACAGTCATGAGACATTACAAATTATTCATATTTAAACCTAAATATCTTCATTGAAAAACGACACTTAAAGTCAATAACGATGATGCCCACTTTAATAAAGTCCAGGTCGCAAAATACGAATGCCGCCTACAGCAGACAAGATAAAACTGCTATGTCGGTTTCCCAACAGGCAATATTTCATCCTCGCCGCTAAGAGCTTGTTAAAGTACCATGAGTGGTGCTGGCTACATTTTCTAGTCCATATAATGTGCATTCGCCTAATGACTTTATAGTGCTTTGTCGCTTGCACCACTTCGCGCGTGGAAATTTTAAATCGAAATAATTCCTACTGCACATAGTGCAAGTGAATTTTGTAAGCCGTCCTAGCGCGAAATTGTTGTGTAAATTATATAAAATGGAAACTGAAACTGAAAACTGGACTACTCGATTTTGATGACCCTTTTTTAAATGAAAGCTGGTGTCTTTCATGTGGTTCCATTTAAACTTGGTCTAGTTCTGACAACTCGACGAGTTTGGGAGCAAATAAATTGTTAATTTCGTATAATATAATACCCGCAATAGAATCTGATCATAGTACAGTCCCCAGCAGTCTGCGTACACACTGACAGTGACCTCCACTTGCCCGCACGGCGACAGCGTGGCTCTGGACAGAGTACACTCGATGGCCACGCCCGGCTCCATGATATCATCAGCCCATTTGTCTGGTGGAACAGAAAATGTAACATATAAAACGCAAGGGTGACTGGCTGACTGATCTATCAACGCCCCAAACTACTTGACCAATCGGGCTTAAATTTGGCTTGCAGATAACCACTAAGATATAGGTATACATTAAGAAAAGATTTTCATCAATTCTACATCCAATATACAATATCAATGTTGCAATACGAAGCAGAAGTTCATGAGATTAAGTGTTCAACGAATAGAACTTTCAAACAAACAAACTTTATTTTAACTCCAACTCCTTCCAACTTTACAACGGACAGACATCGCCTCGTGAGGGATCTAATATATTAATGATTGTTTTTTAATGAAAAACTTTAACAAGCTGAAATAATTGATTGAAAAAGTATTGTATTTATGATACTAGATAGTGTTGGAGTATAATGCGTAGTGCGCCTAAAACTACTTTTATTAATTACAATCCTTTGAAAACAATGATATTATATTTATTAACACCCAAAAATATTTCATGAAATTGATAAAATAAAAATAATGTATAATATGTCTTGAATTTTGCGGGCGGGTAACAAATTGTGTTTTCGTGTGTAATACAGTTAGACGAAAGTTATTTAGCATTTAGACTGAGCAGGTGTGGACGAATTATCAACTCCTAAAAGCAGTTAATAATGCAATGTGTGAAATGGATCTTTGTAGATGTATCTACATTTATATATGTTCGTTATATTTATGTTCAGACCGTATTTAAAAGGACATCACTTGAGACATTTTAAATGTTAATTGCATATAAATAACTCACAAGCACCTTAAAGTCTTAAGTAATAATAATTAATCTGCTCTCCTAATACGCTAATCTGTAAACCACTTGTTTCTCAAAAATTTACACTGAATTATATTAATAATACATAATTTCTATAGATCGAAGCCTAGATAAGAAAATAATAAACATTGAAAAAGGCCAAAGCTTGTGACATAGTATATTTTTATAGTATATGGTTAAATTCTATCCTATAATACTGTGTTCACAGAAAAATAATAATTATATGTCTAGATCACAGCCCTTATCTTCAAGAGTATATCGAATTGTTACTAAACTCAATAAGAGACTGTCTGCATATTTAAAAGGGCTTTGAGAAAGAATATTCTAAAAGACTAAAAAAAATCTAAACGAGTAAAAGACAACACGCTCTATGAAGTAATTTCGTAAAAAAAACATCAATAAAGGCGCCAGGATTTTGAAAGAATTACTTACACAAATAGGTTTTGTAAAAAAAAATCCTACTTCCTACTAACTATAATATTATAAATGCGAAAGTTTGTAAGGATGTGTTTGTGTTTGTTGCTCTTTCACGCAAAAACTACTGAACCGGCTGCAATGAAATTTGGTAAGTAGATAGCTGGACAACTGGAATAACATATAGGCAACTTTTCATCGCGATATTCCCACGGAATACTGACCTACGCGGGTGAAACCGCGGGGCGCAGCTAGTATTTAATAGTTTGTAACAGTAAAGGCATCAACTCTGATGGATTGCGCATATATTAAATTCCTGAAAGGCCTGTTCCCAGACTGCTTATTCATTCCAAGAAACGTGTCGATTAAACTATACAAAACTAAATCGCTAGGCAGTCTCACGAAGCAATTTGTGCCAAATTGTAGTCTTTCAGTCTGTCTACGGTCCAAAAGTGTTTTATGTGCTTACCCTCCACTCTCGTCGCCTGAATGTTTGTTGGAGTATACGATGGGATGAATTTACCTTATAAATTTAAATATCGTAAAGTCGATACTTTTTTTTTTTTTTTTCGATACGAATGGGCATTCAGATGGCTTATGACTATGGTGTTTGAGGCGATTTATAAAGTAAACATTTTAATAATGTTTAGAATTACTCTTCGGTTCGCCGCTAGGCACTTGCAATTCACATGGGATTTTGGGGCGTCGGATGACCTCTATTGTGACGTGAAAGAAAGATAAACAAACAATTACACGTTCGCACATATCTTAAAAATGTGCAAATTTTGAAGAATGTTTGCAAATAATAAATCGTTGAAATATATTTGCAAAAATCCCAAATCCTTGACGCGAAGGTAATAAAATGAGCATTTTTTACAATTGGTTCTGCGCGAAACAGAGTTTCGAATTCTCATTCTGTTTATTCTTGTTTACATTATTCGGTGCCTTTATGTAAAAATTCAAATTTATGACACTTAAAGTAAAGAAAGAATCCAATTTCGCCCGCAAAAGGTCACAAAATCTACAAAGAGCCGGTATTTCACGCGTCGGGTCCGTTAACCTAGCTGTAAGAACAACTAAGTGGACGTAGGAAATGAGCTACTCTAAGGGCAGTGATAAAAGAAGTGACACTATAATTACGACCTTTTTCGGTTGATATCTAGTTGTGTTGTTAGAGGACCCGGTAGAGTTGTTAGGGACCTTATTGCGGATGAGGGCGTGTATGTATACGAGTATATGCCTACTGTTGGAGGAATATTGGATTTTTGTGTTTGGGTGTAATATTAACTGCTAACCACAATTTTGGCTGGTCTTTTAAATTCAAATCCCACTTGACTGAAACTTCGTATACCATATACGGCGTTGCTGTCTAGATGGAGCCTACCTAATAGCAGCCCTTTGGAGCCAGGCTTTAGCCTAGAATGTTCTTGTTTTTTTGCCTAAAACTAGTCGAGGAAGGGAGTAATATTATTTAATAGTATGAAAATGTCGTTATTTGGAAGACATTTAACTAAAATTCTTGTAGGATTAGAACTTTAGCACGAATTAGGCCAGCTCACACTGGGGAAGGTTCCACGGTTCGGCGAGCGGGAGAGCCGGAGAGCCGTATCTTTTACTTATCCTCCCTGGTTCTTTTCCTTCTTCTATCCAGCAATCCTTTCCTTATTTCTTATCCACTAAAGTAACAATTCATTTGCACAGGCATATAGCCTCTATAAATGATCATGGTGGGTGCTGGTCACATACCATCATGCGACCCACCAGCTCCTTTGCCAACTGTCACTTAAAAAAGCAATTAGGTTATTAAAACCCTAATGAACACAAATATAATCTTGTTACGTGATGACAAAAATAAAAGATAATTCAAATTTCTCGTACAATTTTTGTCTGATCTTGATTAAAAGGTCATCCTTAAAATTTTCATCTCGTGAATTGCGTAATAAATAATAAATATACCTACAGGTTTTTACGTGAAATACAAAAATTATATGAAAATGTTGTTTACGAAGGTTCTTTAATTACAGTTCGGACTGGACGTTCTAGAAACAAAACATTTTTAACGGAATATTTTATTATTTGTTTTGTTTTTTTTTATTTGTTGTCGACAATTCATTAATTTTATTACAATGAGGCAAACTGTTGTTATTTCCTTAATTTAAAATTCGTTCTGTATGCGGTGCACAGGAGGTTTCCCGTGGCAACGCGTATGAAGTAACACTTACTTAGAAATAACGCACTCTACGATAAAGATAAATATTCTCTAGTTTATTTTTTGCATAGTCTATTTCTCGTAAATTGATTCAAAAAAGATCTATCGTCATGAAATTGGACTATGACGCTATTTTTACTTTATGATAGCCGAGTGAAAAGTGCAAATACAAAAAGAGCAAATTTATAAAATGACCTATTTTAAATACTCCAATCGGAATTAATCAATGTTATATAATATACAATTAATGTACCGTTCCGTTAGCGGCTTAATTGTATAGTCTAGCATCGTTCTTACCTGTGTAATAATTGTGTACGTACACGGAGTTTGAGATTTTATTACTATATTTTATATATTCACAAAATTTCGCTAGTCTTTATTTATTTATTACGGTAGCGGTCCGTTCCGGCTTGTCACGTAGTTTTTTGAAGTCATAGCGGGCAACTAAGCAGATGGAAAGCGGTCACCACCGCCCATGAACTAAAAATGGTGCATACATAATATAGCTTATAGAAATTTCAGCTTTATATTATATTAATATTATAATATAGATCGATTGTTAGAATTTAAGCACGCACACTTTGTTATATTTAATCTGTGTAAAAGTAAGTAGAGTCTTATTGTAAAGTGCTAAAAGGCACTGCTTCTATCCACCACTACTTATCAATATATTTTTGTATCCAATCAGTCAGAACCGATACCAATCAAACAATTCACCAAATGATTCGATTTATAAGCGGTCCCTGATGTACTTGGTAAATGTATTAGAACGATAATTGCATACGTAATGCACTTGTCTAGACTTAAATGGGATTTTCTTTAGAGTCGGTTAAGCAAAGAGCTACAAAAGAGAGTTTTATATCAGCGGAGAGAATTGCCGAGCCAACAAAGATTTTACAATGACCATAGGATACTTTTACCATAGTCCATGCAGTCGTTCAACGAAGAGTTTTGACACGTCAATCGTGCGGAGGGCAAGGGGCTACATACGCCATATTGTTAGCAGCTCGGGACACTA
This sequence comes from Zerene cesonia, assembly GCF_012273895.1. Lineage (NCBI taxonomy): Eukaryota > Metazoa > Arthropoda > Insecta > Lepidoptera > Pieridae > Zerene > Zerene cesonia. The sequence goes on along the minus strand of NC_052113.1, from coordinate 862,636 downwards.
TGTAGGGGTTGTCGTACGCGCGTTTTAATGTCATTTTAAGCCTTACTGGATTTTTTATTATTGATGATTGATTTTTGACCGACTACACTCAAATACATACATACTCAGCCCAATTCCCAAACAAATGCACTAGCAATAAAACATAACCCACGCTTGAGGAAAACGAAGTCACCGGCAAAAACAAGTTCATTAAATCGAGGCACAAAATGGCGGAATTGCTTGAACAAAGATCAAACAACGTCAAGACGGTGTTTGATGAATCTCGACTCTCGAGGAAGCGACAGATCAATATTGTAATTTATCAGAATTCATTTCACATTTCGGTTTTCCGTTTAATACAGCGATTCAGATAACTGTCATTTTTCTATATACATGTAATATATAGCCACGCCAAAAAGAACCGAATTAGGATAAAACATTGCAGAATTACACACAAGCTATAGCAGTACTTGCTTTTGCCCGAAACAAATTCCGAGATAACGGGCCCATTCGGGCGAAGCCGGGCGGAGCTGCTAGTGTCCCAATCTATCTAGTGTCAAATGTCGAAGCTAACCCCAACAGCCTGACTCTACGAAATATTTAATAATAATAATAATAATAAAGCCTTTATTTTCCGAAACAGTTGACATGTGTGAACAAAACTCAAAACTATTAAAACAAAAACTTAAAAACTTTACAACGAAATGTCTCTTTATTTCGATGATACTAATGGCAAAGGCCTCTCGAACTCTTTCCAGTATTTTCTATTTTCCTCCACTCTTACTTAAAGGGGTCCTGCGGTCATTTTTAATTCTATTTGGTTGTTTTACGGCCCCGGCTCCTACCACCATCCCACTAGCCCCTTACCAATACCCCCCCATTTATTGTGCGTGGGCTAGACATATGCTAATATATATTACTTGGCCTTACTATACGTACAAAATTATGTCAGCAGTATGATTTTTGTTGTTATTATTTATTTTATTATTATTTATGCTCAAAACTATTTACATAAAATAATATAATATATTGCCTGGCAGAGATGGCTCTGAGCCATAAGGCCGCCATTTGTAAAATATTATAATAATATAATAAAATAAAATAAAAATATTATGTATATAATAGAAAGGTAATCATAAAAATCGGTTCACCCAGTTAAATTATGAGATAACAACCACAAAAAATAACAATACAGTCCAACTCACAAGCTCCTCCTTTTATGAAGTCGGACGACAAACAGAAAACAATCACAAAGGTCTATTGACACACGTCTCTCATCAACTTTTATAACAGTGCAATTCCTTTGTACTCACATAAAAGCTCTATAAATAAATGATTTATTCAATGCAGTACGATACTGCATTGTGATTTTTCTGGAAAATACGGCCTTGACTTGACACAACTGAATGTACTTTAAACAATTTTAATGGATCTTTTAATCTATAATAATATATAAAGCTGAAGAGTTTGTTTGTTTGAACGCACTGATCTCAGAAACTACTGGTCCGATTTGAAAAGTTCTTTCACTGTTACATAGCCCATTTATTGAGAAAGGTTATATGCTATATAGGTACCGCGGGCGAAGCCAGGGCGGACCGCTAGTTATATAATAATGATAAATATTTTTTTTTATTTGAGAGTAACAATGACCCTATATTAGTATATAAACAAATTTTAGGTGAAGATTCGGATTTTAGAAGAAATTCACATAAAAGTTACATTATTAATTTTGTTATTCTTTACATTGTTATTTTAACAATGTAAAGAATAATAAAATCCAAAGCATAATATTTGGTACGTAGACAGCTGGGCAACTGGAATAACATATAGGTAACTTTTAATCCCGATATTCCTACGGGATACGGACTTACGCGGGTGAAACCGTGAGGTGCAGCTAGTATAGACTATTATCGGGACTATACTTTTGTATATAAACAGATTATAGTAGTGTGTAGAAATAAACTAATTTTATTTGTTATTTATATTTCAGATCAAACATTTATCGAATATAACAAATACAAATAACAATTAAGATCACCAATGTAGCTAGTCAATTAAACTCGGATCCCAACTCAAACACGGCTTAAGCGATTGTTAATTGAAATAATATTAGTCATCGGGACGCGAAACCAATTTCGTGTCTTCTAAACTAATATTATAATGAGGAAACTTTTGTTTTTTTGTATGCATGTTTGTAATGTTGTCACACAAAAACTAATGGACCGATTGGTAAATTTCTCGCACTATTGGAGTTTTGTATGTGGTAGTCGGGCACGCTTCGGCACGAATGGGGTTCAGCTCGCACCGGGGAAGTACCACACCCCAACAGAAGACCGGCGTGAAATAGTAGCATGGTGCTGTGTTAAACTTAACAATCTATTTGTAGAGGCGTAAGGTTTGCAATGGACCTTATGTTTCTCTAAATGTTCATGGGCTGTGGTAGCGCTTACCATCAGGCGACCCATCAGCTCCATTGCCGACGGTGACATAAAGTAAATAAAGGTACTACGGACGAAGCCATGGCGCACCGCGCACATTCACAATAACCAGAAGCACTTTCCGTTAAAATTAATGACAATATTGTGCCCCGCGGTTTCACCTGTGGACGAATCATAGGTATAAAAGGTATAAACGTGATGATGATGATGATGATGATGATGATGATGATGATGATGACGATGACGATGATGATGATGATGACGATGATGATGACGATGATGATGATGATGAACAAATATACCTGTATTCAATGTTCGCTTATGTACTCGCGGCCATCTTCGCACAGCAGTTGATATTTTGGCCGACAACGATGATACGTTTCGTATGAGAATAATTCTGGAGCGCACTGAAATAAAACAAATACGTAAATCTTCTATATAAATAAAAATTAAACCCGTTTTCCTTGGTCACGGCATCACGCGTGAATGGCTGGACCGATTTCACTAATTCTTTTTTTGTTATATTTGTTATTATTAGGAGAAGGTTCTAACGGAAAAAAATATTAAGAAAATCTCTCAGAAATATTGAAAAATGTGCATTTAATTTTGCATATTTTAAAAAACGCGAGGATCAAATGTCAATGTCATTCACAGCCATAGATTATATTTACATAAGGAGTTGAAATAGGGAGATGAAAGCGATATAACCGAATACCATGCGGGCAAAGCCGCGGGCGGAAAGCTAGTTTCTAATAGAAATAAATTTCTACTAGAAAATATATGAAACGTCCGAGTTGTAGAAAGAGAAAGTACGCCATGATACTGTTCTTCTTCTTTCTAGAATAAAGTGATGTACAGACCCAACCTAAATATCAACGTGTTGCACCATTTACTTGATGCGCCAGGCAGATACTATCGCGGTTCACAAAATCTTCAACGAAGTTGCAATTGGGGATGTAACTCCATTAGAAACATTTCATGTACTCCTGTCTCATCTTAAAATTACGTGTCACGTTATTTGTCCGTAATGCACTCCTAAACTACTCAACCGATATTAATCGAGTTTGGACATCATTAGAAGATTGATCCTACTGAATAGATAAGCGTACTCGCGTTCACATATATGTTAATATATCTTCTACTGGCGTTCCGCCTTGGCTTCGCCCATGGTAACTAAAATACTTTTTGAAATCCGTACAATAGTTGCTGAGAGTGGCTCGAACAAACAAATAAAATCATCAGTCTTATATTATTAAGAACGTATCTATAGATTGAACGCCCATCAAAAAAATATAGTTTGGGAATTTATCAGTTTGTGACGTTGCTGGGTGTAACCTTTGGATGTACTGATCCAATTACAAAAAAAAAACTTTTACCAATATTTAGCGACGTCATCTCTGTGTCTTATGGGGCACATTTTATTTCCCCGTGTCAACCCGGGCAAAGCGGCTAGTATTATATGTTAACAAACAAGCTGATTTTGTTTACGCAACAGCTCTCTCTAATCTGTTTGAACTGCGTCCGATACATGCACTATCGGATATCGATTCTCCAAACGGTATAAAGGCGACGCTGTTATGGCGACGCTGTTCCGATGAATAAAACGAACTATTTGCTATTTGCATTTTCGCGGCATTAATTGGTCTATTTAGATATGCATTCAAATGGCATACATAGGTAGTATACCTAACAATTGTTATGTGTAAAATATCAAAACATAATAGAAAGGAAAAAGAAAAATAGAGAACCACATCTTTCTCTCTCTCTTTAAGCATCATAATCGTCAAATCAACAAAAGCTTGTGATTTCCGAAAAATATCTGTATGTTTGTCACTCACCAGTGCGCAGCGGCAAACCCCTGAACTGCAAACAGTACGGTTCAGCGTGTTCCAGTAGCACGGGCTTCGTTTTGTTTGTACATGGGCAAACCCGTGTGAACGTAGGGGGTTCGGTTACTGTTGAAAAACATAATAAATCGTCAGCCCATATAATTGAACTGCTGGGACACAAGCCTCCTATGAGGGTTCAGGCCATAATCCACCATGCTGGCCAAGTGCGGGTTGGCAGATGTCATATGTTGTCGCACTTTTGATTCTTTGACATACCAGTATACTCACGATGTTTTACTTCGCAATTTCGAGTAGTGGTGATAATGTCCACATGCGCAGATAAATTTAAAAATCAATTTATTTCCTGCACACTCTCCTGGTCTCGAATCCGCGACTTATCGATTTTAAGTCCAAGGTCCTCACAGCTGAGCCCCCACTGCTTTTAATAACTTTACAACTTGTGTCTATAACATACTCGTAATTACGATATGGCTATTGCTTAATATTAAATGCACCTATTTGTCTAATTTTATTTCATTAGAAAGTTTAATGTGCCAACCCGCACTTGACCAGCGTGGTGGATTACAGGCCTGAGGAATATATTATGTGAGCTGATGATAATGAGAAAGAATAACTATCACCGAAACTATAAGGCATTGTACCCGCGGCTTCGGCCGCGTAGACAAAAGAAAATTAAATCCAGGGTATTTTTGTTTAGTTCCTGAACCCGTGTGATGTCCCGGACATCAAGATCGGGATTTATATCCTACTAGCTTTGGACCGTGGTTTCGCACGCGTTAAATTCGGAGTAGTTTAAACGTACATATATAAACCTTCCTCTCGAATCACTCTATCTATTAAAAAGGCCCCATCAAAATCCGTAGCGTAGTTTTAAAGATTTAAGCATATATAGGGACATAGGGATAGAAAAAGCGACTTTGTTTTATACTATGTAGTGATGTCCTTTTCGGATCTTAAGCTATCTCAGTAACAAATTCCATACAAATCAGTTTAGTTTATGCATAAAGACGAGACAAGGAGTCAGATTTACAGTTACTTTCGCATTAATAATATGAGCGGAAGATTTAAGATAGCTAAGAGCATTTTATAGTTTACTCTTCATAAGCATTTAACGTGACGCGTCTTCTCTACCTTTCCCATCATAAAAACGACATAAAATACATTTCCCCCGATTTAGCGATGTACATTCTTGAGTCAGGATATGAGGTTTTTTACGACGTCACTTCCTACAATGCCATAATGTTATATAACCATAAAGACGTATAGTATGGCGAGACAGGAACATTGCTTTATTCTTTTAAACTATTTTTTTAAAAGTTACTCATATCATATATAATTAAAGTATACATAGAAGAGGGTAGCTACAAATAATATAATTGAGGGTAGACAGAAATTTTGGCAAAATAATTCATTTAGATCTTCACTTCATATTTATGATTCATCTATAAAACTACTCCGAGTGTAATGCTTCCGTAGCCGCGGGTTAAAAGCTAGTAATATACGAGTGTATAGAAAGCATAGTTGACCGACTGATTGATGAAATTGACAGCCGAAATTACTCGACCGATCGGGTTGAGATTTGGCACACAGATAGCCGCTGCGATGTAGGCATCCGTTAAGAATTTTTCTTAAATTCTATCGAACAGTATGATCCAAATATATGATGAGATTTGTAACGGAAAAACTAATTAAAATAACTACAGTAAAACAACGAATAACATTGAATTTATAAGTATCAAATAATATTGTTTTAGTTAAAAAGATCGTACTAGAATTACTCAGTGCCATATATCGAAATCTAAAGTCTCGTGTATTCGATACGTTTGCTCTGTTCCTTTTCTTTCATATAAACCTAAATCCCTTTTGACTGACAAGTCTACACCACTCTACAACTTACTTCTCAAATACATTTCACATAAAGTCACTTTCAAGTAACTTTATGAGCCTAACTTTGTCGATGTCATTCTGACGTACAAAGACGGGACATTATCTTTTTAAGAATACGTACAATTTAAATAAGTGAATTAATTCTATAGAAATGGATAATTAATTCACACCGATATCAATGCAATGATCCTCTTCCTCTAAGTTATCCTTTCGTTTCACTTCTTTCACTGGCGGTATGTATACCATCTTGTAGGGGCAGTGGCAAATATTTTCTGCAAATCAAATTAAAACTTCTTGTTAATAGTTTGAAGGAAATTGTAAACATATATTCGATTAGTATATAATTTTAATAAAATTTCATACCTTTACTAACCAGTAAATTAACTATGTTATCAATTTATTAAAACTTTAGATTCGAACCCGGGAATTACCATCATTACCGTAAAAATAGAAAGAAAATCGTTGTCATTTTCTTACATAATACGAACATTAAATAAGTTTATTGGAAGAACGCCAATGCAAAAGCGAAGCGATAAGACCAAATCGGTTCTTAGCTAAGTAAAAATGCGGTCTGCTACGTGCCACGCGGCATCTACAGGAAACTGCTACGCGGATTTCGAGTTTGGGTAAACGCCAGTATGAAAGCCGCTACTTGGCTACGAAAAATAGTATTATATAATACAGATTGCCAACCGAATTCCGTTTTTATCATAAATGCAATACGAGTTATTTTGAGTTGTATGTGCCTACAAATTTATCAAAACCTCTGATAACACTTTTCAATAACAACTGGCAGACTGAAGAATTATAAATAGTATTCCAAGAATTTAATATTGATACCACGTTTTGGTCCGAGGATTATTAGGAGACGATAATTGCTTTATTCTCTGTTTTTAAAGATAACTATTTTAAATTAAATTGACACGGAAACACTTTCATATTTTTGGTTTTCAAGAACTAAGAATAAACTATAGTATTGTTTAGAACTTGAGTAAAAATGTTATAAAGAAATGAGGGAAACGCTGCAAATTAGCGTAATTTTTAATTTATAAAACAGTAAAAATTAGTATATTATTAGTGTCTTAAACACGTAAGCATGTGCAAAATGATATAAGTGCTTGGCCTTCAAGTAATAAATAATTTCGTAATGAGTTTGGCCTGAAAGCACCTCAAATAATTAACATTTGCGAGATACAGATAAAACTAAACTAATATGAGGTAAAAAAGCAAAAAGCAAACGTTTGTATGTTCAGTTTCTGCCTTATATAACTTAAATAGCCTCGTTTCTACTGAGAATTCATGTCTTTCCATATATATTATTCACAAACAAGTTCAATTCGAAAATAAGATGTATAGGAATAACTTTTCGATAGATCAGTCTTTGTCGACATAAGCTATCCGATTCGAAGGACCAAAATACGTTCATATAACGTTTCAAATGCAAAACCAAATCAAAACTGAAATTATTTATACTTCTTTTAGCCTTTGAATTTTAATTGAACGTTTATTGTAATACAAATATAACTTTTGCATAACTTTTTTACATATTATATGTAAATTTATAAATGAAAAAGCAAAAAAGCAAATACAAATAATGATATCCTACTAACCCTACTTATATTATAAATGGGAAAGTTTGTAAGGATGTGCGTGTTTGTTACTCTTTCACGCAAAAACTACTTAACCGATTGCAATGAAATTTGGTACGTTAACAGCTGGACAACTGGAATAACATATAAGCATCTTTTTATCCCAATATCTCTACGGGATACGGACTTACGCGGTTCTTTGACAATCCATAGAATTTTGTCGCTTACCTAAAAGCCACATGCAGTTCTTTGGCATCATTGTTATGTAAATGTTACATATTATGTAGAATTAATTTATAAAATTGATACTATTTATAAAAGAGCAGCTACAAAGTTTCTTGCCGGCTGTTCTCTGTAGAAACTGCCTTCCGAACCGGTGGTAAATGTTAAAACTGTGTAATATGACGATTCAAAAGTGCTTTTGTAGGGAGTCTAATTGACTAAATAATTAATGTTTGAGTTTGAGTTTGAAAAAAAATCAAAAACTACTTAGAGAATGCGACTAAAGAATTTTACACTTCAATAACATAAAAATAACATGGGATTGCTTTATACACATACTAGCTGCGCCCCGCGGTTTCACCCGCGCAAGTCCATATCCTGTAGGAATATCGGGATAAAAAGTTGCCTACATGTTATTCCAGTTGTCCAGCTGTCTATGTACCAAATATCATTGCAATCGGATCAATAGTTTTTGCGTGAAAGAGCGACAAACACACACACACATCTTTAGAAACTTTCGCATTTATAATATTAGTAGGATATAGTTTGTCATGCACTTCACAATACGTTTTAGCATATAAATTCCAGGCATTATCATAGCGAGTTAAGCATTTGTGACAACCTACGAAATACACGCTCGCAGGCAACTGTCGTTCTGGATAATGTTTCGTACATTTTAGTATTTCAGATGTTGAGTTCAGGTCTACATAAAACCAAGGGCAATGTGTACTGAGAATTTCTCTTGAATTATTTATTATTGATTTATTTACACAATATTGTGCTGGCGTACATAACACTTCCATACAATAAATGACTTAATACTAAACCAGCACAGCGGGCGGCCTAATCAACTACTTGTCCATAAAAAAAAAAATTATCGCTGAACAAGACGTTACATATATTCTGCCCCACACCCCATTCAGGGAAATGTGACTTAAGGGACTTCACTCAGTATCGATTATAAGGCACAAATTTTGCAATGAAAATGTACAAAACACACAACGCATACCTTTCTGAACCGCTCGCTTACTATCTTCATCCGCGAATACTTCATTCACCTTCATATTTCTCGTTTTGTTTTCTGGCGACGTCTCTTCTTTCTGTTAAAGATTATTTCGCAGTTTATATAATGCGAGTATTTATAAGTAATAACAGGTCTGCCTAGTTACTTCAATAGAAATAAATAGAAAGATCACAATGTATTTAGCATGGTGAAGGCTGCTACCCCTTTTGTTTCCATTTCATTCATGTGTGTGCTAAATTTATGCGCGTGGTAAACTAAATTTCCCATGAAAATTAATTGATAAGCCGTGGTTAAAAGTAGTCTATGTAACGTCATATGGAGCTGGTAAGAGAACAGAGCGCTCTGTTCTCTTACCAGCTCCAAACATATCATAATATCCTTTGAAACGTGAATGGAAATCAAACAAACAAAAAAAAAACCACACTTTCGCATTCATAATATTAATATGAAATTTGAGGTTCCATGTAACCTACATGATAGATATATTTCTATTTATGCCTTTATTTTGAACAAGCGATACGCTCTGGCTTCGCCTATGGTCAAGATTTTTTAAGCTTACGCTCAAATCGTCAGTTTAGCGAAATTCTTGCTATTATCTAATCTGCGGATTCCAGTAGGTTTCCGAGACGTTCGAGTAAATATACATTAAGCAACTTGGGCTCCCTTACTATCACCTAGGTATAGCATTAATATCAATGGTCCAATAATTTTTGTATATATTTACTTTATATTATAATAGTAAGAGGTGTTATAATATTAGTGTTACGATTAACCGTCTTGTTTCGATACTTTATAAATTTGCTGGAAAATTTTTATGTGAGATAATTTAATGCAGCGTTGCATAAATCTACATAGTAAATAGAACACATATAAATGCCAATGATATGTCTGTCTGTTATTTCGAGATTTGTTCTTATATGCTCACAGTTATTTCCCAATATTAGAACGCGATTATTTTGCATCTCTTTCTATCTTTTTGTCCTTAAGCACCATGAATTTCTCTGAAAAATACTCGAAGTTATGGATTTACATACGTATATGTTATTTTATTCCAAAATTGCCACTATCCAACACGGAGAGAATCGAGTTCAAAGCTAGTTTAAATATAAACCATTTGCTTCTATGTATATGTTACAACTTAAGTTATTAAATGCCTATTAGCATAGCGAACATTTCTCTAAAACTATGCAAATCTAACTTATTCAACGCTGCGAAATGCTCAATTTCCAACGGGCTACAGTTTAAATATAATTAATTCCCTTCGCCTATTTGAATAATGATGATTTAGGACATTCTGTGTTTAGTAATATATGGCACAACACGAGTTCCTTTGATATAAAATGAAGTTTTTCATCCGATTTCAACTGAAACTCAGACATTTATTTATTTAATTAGACTTTTATTATGGCACTTTCGAATCGTCATAAAATAGTTTTAACATTTACATTTTGTTTTACACATTACACTTCCTGAACTAATGGACAGAACAAAACTTTATAATTAACAATTTAAACATGTGTTCAAAATTCGAACGTTTCATTATGATTAGTAGCAGACGCCGTACCTATTAGCATCCAGCTAACAAGAGCCCGTAAATAAACAACCAATGTAAACCCATTCAATACGAAATTAGCAACTAAAGCCACTGATTGATCGTATACCGCCGTAGCGATGGCAACGCAGCGACTAAAGCCTAATTCTGTCTACACTAAAGCGAATAATTAATATCCGTTACATTAACAAATCCATTGACGTGTGTGACAATGTTACTTTTGATTTGATATAATTTTAATTCTTTTGCCATCCTACGTGTGTGTGGTATTTAAAATAATTGTAATTCTTTTCCTATGAGATAAGATAAGAAATATATGCTAAGGAAACACCAATCTTATTCAGTACATTGAATCGGATTAATACAAAAGTTTACACCTCGAGTGCTAAACGTGATGGAACCAGTGATAGAATTTGCTTAATTGTGTGTGATGTAATGGGATATTGGCCCGTATACGATTACTGTGGCGAGGTTTCATGCGTTTTATTAAAACTGTACAAAAATACGGAGTACTGGAAGAAATATGTATATAAATAGATAGGTGGATGGGAGGTAAATGTGTATTCTACGCTATGTGTTTAGTTCTTTTATTACTTAATAACAATAAACCATTAACTCGTTGGTCTATATTATTTTCTTCTTCTAATTAATCAAAGTCTATTTAGTTTAATATCACATCACAAGTCTGATTAATATAAAATGATAAGTCATCAACATATATTACAAATAAAAACGGACCTAATATAGAGCCTTATGGGATCCCCATTTGCATAACAGCACCCGGTGAAGTATGGCCTTCTAAATAAACCTTTTGAATTTATTATCGGATGAATTTTCTATTTTAACAAACTATTTCGATTTAATATTTTTAGTAACAGAATGCAGAAACTTGGGAGTGAAGGATAGGAACAAACGAGTTTACAGAAGTTAAGTAATTATTGCTCTATTGGTCTAAAAACTAACAGTAGCGCACTAAAACGCACTCAAAGGAGAAGTGTAATTGCTGTTATATATCATTCAAAGCTTCTTGTCACCAGAGTATTAAAACATTTACTCTCTGGGGACAGAGGTCTCGCCATGAATAAATATCGGGGGCAAAGCAATTCGTCGGTATTTCGGTTCATGTTGTTAGTTAAATTCAAATTGTGAAAAATCGTCAAACAAGACCTATTGAGTAGGAATTTAATGTAGTTATATAGTAGATTAATATATTATATAAGTACTATACATGATCAGTAGTATTTTATATAAGTATGTGACATGTAAATAAAAACTGATTATATGTAAATCAAGTTTTATATTACATTCGAGCTATTAGGTACTTATAAGCAAAAAAAAAAATGCACTATAATTTAATATTATTTCAGGATCTCAAACTGCGAGTCATTATGATGCCATAATCATTATTTACGAGGCAACGATGAAAATATAGCTTCAGTATTTAATTAAAAAAAATAATTTACTACTAATAAGTAATTAGGCTGCAACATAAAATATGTTCCGTTATATTATGGTATTTCCATAATTAGAATAAGAATCAATAAGATAAATTCCTATGATATTAAATCACCCTGCTAAATAATTTCTCTAATGCCCTTTGAATGAGCCTCATCTTACTTCCAACAAGTGTAACGAAACACGTCGACCATTTATCTCCATAATGGCACTGCTTTTTACAATAATACGTTTTTCTGAGTTTTTATGTGGTCATCAAAATAAGAGCGCTATTCATTCTCATTTAAACGCTACTTGAAATAGTTTTAATTCATTAAAATATATCATGGCATTATTTGAACCATTGAAGCAGGAACATTTTGCTGGTATTCTATGCAATTTCTGCATACAATTTTTTTCTCTGTAAATGAGATGTTTTGTCAACTGGTGGTGGGCGTACCTACACGAGGGGAATAAAGGAAAAGACTGGAAAGGATAAGAAAACGGACCGGGTCAGTTATTATATATCTTCTATATAAAATTCCCGTGTCACAATTTTAGATATCAAACTCCACCGAAACGGAGTACGTCTCAGAATCGGCCTACACCTATTTTTCATACCCCTAAATGATAAGAATAAGGCAGAACAGCGTTTGCCGGGTCAGCTAGTATTAAAAATATATTCCATGTCCTCTAATCAGTCTGTTATATAGCGGCTGTTTTTTACGGCAGATATGTCTGTGTATGATACAAAGGGATTTCTCAATGTCGTCAAACGTCAACTTCTCTAGAATGATGTACTGCCACTATTTTAAGAGTTTATGTTTGGAACGTTAATAAATAAACTTAAAGATGAAATATAAATGTTTATAATGTTTCAGTTTTGTTAGAATTCAATTAAATTTGTACTAATTCGTCATGACAAAAATTCCGCCTTTTTCGGATACTGATCATAAAACATTACAAGCACACAAATTATTTCAACACATTCCATTAATCAACTTCAAATCCTAATCATCTATCGAACAAAGCGAAACCAACTACGTCTACATCTTTTGTCCGTCCATTCGGTGGTACCAGTGTCCGGTACAATTAGTCTCTCTTTAATTACATCTCAGTTCGTGACGATTTTATCCGCTCTTGTGGTTGTGTCTCACGATTCTCATTATGAAGTGGCTTATACAAGGAATGGTATACGTTATTTTGTAGTTAGATAGATTCTATGGATGTGTATTGATTATTTATTTCAATATGTGTACTTAATATGTTTAAAAGATAGTCAGATATACTGAACAGAAATCATGAACGAGAAGATAAAAGAGTTTTATATTTTTTACTGTTAAAATTAAATCAATAAAAATAGTCAAGCATATATTATTATGGGCAGCATATTGTATTATGGTTCATTTGTGCTTTGGCCTAGCTTTCAGACCAGCTCTGTTTTAATGTGACATAGTAACAAAACAATTAATATCTTAAGGCAAATAAAATACGTATCTTAAATTATTATTTATCCCAAAGAAAATCGACAGAACTATACCAAATTCAAATTTATTTTTGAAGGCGGTTAGGAAAATCCATAAGGTATTTCCACTTTTCTTGTGTCTCTTAAATTGATATTGATACTTTTGCTCTTTTGTCAAAAATATCCTACTAATCCTATCCTACTATTACTATAAATGCGAAAGTTTGTAAGGATATGTGCATGTTCGTTACTCTTTCAAGCAAAAACTATTGAACCGATTGCAATGAAATTTGGTATGTAGATAGTTGAACAACAACAATAACACATAGGCAACTTTTTATCACAATGTTCTAACGGAATGCAGACTTACGCACGTGAAACCGTGGGGCGCAACTAGTTTTAGAATACACAAATAAGCACATCACTCCTGTATAATACACAATCGAATCGAAACAATTTACCTGCATCATCTTCACAGTGAGGAAGGAATCACTTTTCTCAGCATCGCCCAACGGTATGTCCACAAATACTTCGAGGCCCTGGACAAAAAAAAATTGTAAAGTTCATTTTGACGACAAAAATAGCAAACGAAAGTAAAATAATACGGGCTAATTATAGTGAGTGATATGAAAGCTTTATTGGAAACAGATATAGTTTTTTTTGTAAATAATAAATAACGATATGATATTTTATTACATAAAAAGAAAAAAACATATTTGTATACGACACTCACTTCGCCTGTCATTATCAATGTTAGATTTCAATGACATCAAAATCAGACCAGGCTTTTATAGTATAATATATATGTATTTGTAGATATTCGAGATAAATATATTTCATAAACAAACACACGACTACGTTTAATGATCGTGCAAAAAAAAACATTCTTAGAAATCAACCTGTTTTATAAGTTTGTAACGATGGATGGATGTGTATGTGTATATTTGTAACTCTTTCACGCAAAAACTACTGAACCGATTGCAATGAAATTGAGCACGTAGATAGCTGGACAACTGGAATAACACATAGGCAACTTTTTATCCCGATGTTCCAACGGGATACAACTTACGCGGGTGAAACCACGGGGCGCAGCTAGTATAATCTAAAGTAACATTATGCAAATACATAATAGCGCCTAACTACTAAACCCGATTAAATAGACCTAGCCTCGGTAAATACATCTCCAATCGCGATCAGGTGACAAAGGATAAACTGGTAAATTAATGATCCAACAAAACCCAAAATGTACGTAACGTTTAAGGTGTTTCCACAATGTTAGGTATAGAAAATGCTTCATTACTACATGGTAATAGTCAGTTATCTAGTTCAGTGTAACTTATATAATAAAGCTGAAGAGTTGTTTGCTGAAGTTTGAACTAGTTAACCTCTGTTACGTACTAACTCTCATGTAGAACTGTGAGCTAACTAGGGCCAATCGTCGAGTTATGAGTCGGTAGTTTAATACCGTATTACATAGAATAAATGCCTTTATGAGAACTGAAGGGAGGTCTCTTTTGGGACAGTTTTATATGGAAACTATCTCCGTTTTTATATACATACAAACAAGTATGTCTTCATACAAATTACGTACTTATATATGAAATATGTAAATAAGCAGTTGCATTGCCTGCTTAAACGGTGAAGGAAAACATCGTGAGGAAACCGGCATGTCCAAGAATCAAAAGTTCGACGACATGTGACATCTGCCAACCCGCACTTGGCCGTGGTGGATTATGGCCTAAATCCTCATAGGAGGCCTGTGTCCCAGCAGTGGGAACATATATGGGCTGATGATAATTGCCTTGATATTTTGGACAAACCGTAATTTTGAAAATATATTCCAAAATATTTTGCAGTGTTTACCATGGACTTTATGATGCCTATGAGATAATAAAAAAAAATAAAAATAAATAACAAGCGTTTATTTAGTAAAAATACATAGATTCAACAAAAATCAAAAACGACGATCGCCTCAACTAGGAATAAACCTGTGCTAGAGACGACCGACGCCTTCCACTCTAGACCTAGCCATCATTGCTAAATTTAGAAACAAACAATTACATTTATTTAAAAAATACAAAACAAAATCAGTTATTTAAAAAGATTAGTTATATATGTGGTATTTATTATATAGTGGGTTTATTTATAATATGGTGCAATATGTTAGAACTAGTATATAAACCACACAATGTTAATTGTCATTAAGCTGTCTAAATAGCTCACTAGTTGGAGCTACTGTCAATGTCTGAATATTGTTCTTAATCTGTGGTCGTATTATACTCTCTCTTGTGTCAACTGTTTTGCTGTGTTAACTGGGTTATGAATAAATCTCAGTATACCAACTTATTATTTTCCCACTAACCCATCAGAATATAAACAATTTGCATGCCTTATATGATATGATAAACTATTAAAAATAACGTATTTTTAATAGTTTATCCTTACGCTTAGTCAAATATTATTTACGTATCATGACATGACATGATAGATCCAGTCCAGGCGATAAAACCACAGCGATCATATTATAAAGCTGGAGAGTTTGTTTGGTTGAATGCGCTAATCTTAGGAACTACTGGTCTGATTTGAAAAATTCTTACAGAATTAGAACATCCCTTTATTGAGAAAGGCTTTAGGACATATCAAGTACTACGTGGATAAAACCACGAGGCACAGCTAGTATCAATATAAACGGACATATTCAAAACAGCATGAACAAAAGTAAAGCATTATAAACACAGCCCAAGCCGAGGCGTATGTTTTCAAAGAGACACGAATTGATAGGTGACAGCCCTATGAAAGAACCCCTTTGTGTAGTGACAATGACATATCTTAGAGTAACTTTGGTGAAAGCGAATTACTTCGATTCATGCTTTGCACGCATGTTGCTTTGTAATCCACGATCATATTTCCAATAGAAATATGCTTGTTTACAAATAATAAATACAAAATGTTTTCAATATTTTTGTTGTTTTGCTTAATATATTCATTTTATCGTATTTTCTTTTTTTTGGGAGAACAAATTATTCACTTCTTCTATTATCCATTATCAAAACTAAATCTAAACTTTTCTAAATCGTCCAGTTCAAATAGCCAAATTTCCTATTGTATTATACAGGGTGTCCTAGATATAGTGTACTAAGATTAGGGGGAACACACAGTTTTTAATACGCTATTAACGTAAAAAAAAAACATAAAATCCCAGAGACATAATTTTAAAAAACGCCAAACTTTTATATCACTACATGTATTTACACCCCTGCCCGATAAGTCACCGCTATATTCATAGACACAATAGATATATATACCGCTAATGTAAGCACATTAGCGGTATATATACCGACTGCGCGAAGCTAGGGCTGTAAAAATGCAGTTAAAAAAAATCTTTTTATTTGTTGTTTCAGCTTTTTTTAAGTTATCGGTGTATACAAAACCATAAATTCCATTGAGCATACACCACATGCGGGACACCCTGTATAAGATAAATAAATAAGTATAAAAAAAAGCATTTAATTTTTAGTTTTATAGCATTGAAATGTTTTATAAATGAGAAATTTTTGAAAGAATAGAAAAAATTTGATCACGAGACGGGATTCGAACCCGCGTTTTTTGCCAAACCGTAGCAACCGTTGGCAGAAATAAATACATTTTAACTATACTAATGCAAAGGCAATAAAAATGAAGAACTCACCATAATAGCGGTATCGACAACCAAATACATGGGCTTATATGCGTGCGTAACTTTGGCGCTGGCTATGTACATACGACGGGCGCATACTTTTCGGGGCTCTAGTACAACCTGGGAAAGAAATAATGAAATAATTTTATTAAATAATAATAACTAGAATAATACGCACGCGTTAAATAATTTCATATAATTTTTGCATATAGTTTTAATTATTCTCAACTTAATAGTTCCGTTTTCACTTCTATCGGCAGTCCCACGACTGCTACTGTTTTTTTTTTTATAAATTGTGTTTTAAAAACTAAATTATTCGCCAAAAATTAGTATTATTATTCGCCAATAGATGTCAGGAAGAGTCATAATAAATTGGGACTACTCAAACGCCTCCTATTTGTTGTTGCTGTAAACACGAATAAAACACGAATATGACATTTTCTAAAAAAGATTCCTAGCTAGATCGATTTATCGCCCCCGAAACCCGTTGGAGCATCATTGGAGCCGATTCCGAGATTCCAATATATATATATATATATATACAAAAATTGCTCGTTTAAAGATATAAGATATCAACTGCGATTAACATCCTCTAACAAAACCATATCGCTACAGTAAGGATTCAATGCTTTTATTTTCTTCACCGAACGCACTGGTGATATGGGAAAAGTAGCCCCTTTTTCGATATATTTTCTTAAAATATTTTAATGGTATAGTGTATAGATACATATTGGGACATAAAATGTGGGGGAATTGGGATGAAGAAAAACCCAGCTCAACTGCATTTACATATAACTCAAAAATTAATAATTTTACTGAATACAATAAGCTTTTGTAGCTTATTGTATTAAATATCTATCCATATGTATATTAAAAATATATTAAAAACAAAGATAGAGTTTACAATACACCTTTACCTGAATTTCAACCGAACCATAAGCGTCAACGTCAAAATCATTGGGCAAAAAGGTGATCTTCAGGTAATCCTCGCCCTCTGTGAAATTTTTATTGCGATAATATAGACATACAATAAAAATTACAAAACAGCGAAACAGCCTTCATATTTTCGGCCTTCATTCTTTCATGTGAAAAAAAATGCAATGGAATTGATAACCTCCTCTTTTTTTGAAGTTGGTTAAAAAGAATGAATGACGTGTGAATTCTCGTCTCCCCTTGTGGGAAAAATTCAATACGCGTTTCACTGAACGATTTTCTTTGGAGACAGTAGGTGATCTGTCTTCTGTGTCCTGCCAAAACGAGATATTTGTTGTATCAGTCCCCGTCGGGAATTGTACCCAGCACCCCTCACCTGATGCGACATAACATAGTAAAAATATTTATAGCACCCTTAAACAAATTATAAGATTTACATGACATTGCTGGATAGTTGAGCTTTTACGTAAATCAATACAATCATTATTTAACAATTTAACAAGTGCATGTAGGTACTATCGTACATAAATAAATGGTTCTTGCATTAACATACAGAAAGTAGGTGCGCCCCGCGTTTTCACCCGCGATAAAAAGCTATATGCCTATATGCTATTTCAGTCGTCCAGCTATTTACGTATCAAATTTCATTGCAATTTCATTGCATTTGCGTGAAAGAGCAACAAACACACACACATCCTTACATATTTTTGCATTTATAATATTATTATTGACAAACACAAACATAATCAATTCAATTACACTTACCGATTGGTTTCTGCCACTTCACACTAGTAGGTATTGGTGTTAAATTGGTACATTTGAGGAGGTAGCAACTCTTAAATCCAAGGGTTAGCGCGAAACTGGGTCGCAGCACCGCCCTATCATCTTCTGAGTTAAGGTCTAAGGAGCATACTTTACCTGCAAAGGGTTATAAGTTTTATCTATATGTATATTTTGATAGTGGAATTAATACAAAAAATGTTTGACAACCCTAGTGTCAACGCAATAGGAGGCGATCGACTAGCCGATCGGTTTTAGCTGACTCAGTTTTATGTCATACTATAAACTATCGAAAAGTGACAACCCTATCCGTCGACGCAATAGGAAGCGTTCAACTAGACGATCGGTTTTAGCTGACTCACTTCATGTATGTCACACTAGCTGCGCCCCGCTGTTTTACCCGCGTAAGTCCGTATCCCGTGGGAATATCGGGATAAAAAGTTGCCTATATGTTGTTCCAGTTGTCCAGCTGTCTTTGTACCAAATTTAATTGCAATCGGTTCTGTAGTTTTTGCGTTTACTTCCACGCAACAAACATATACACATCCTTACAAACTTTCGCATTTATAATATTAGTAGGATAGAAGGATACTAGGAAGGATAGTAGTATAGTAGGAAGTAGGACTATAATGTATCGGAAAGTGACAACCCTATCCGTCAAGCAATAGCAAGCGATCACCTAGCCGATCGGTTTTAGGTGATTCACTTTTTAGGTCATACTATAATGTACCGAAAAGTGACAACCCTATCCGTCAACGCAATAGGAGGCGATCAACTAGCCGAACGCAGTAGCTGACTCATTTTTATGTCATACTATAATGAATCGAAAAGTGTCAACCCTATCTGTCAACGCAATAGAAACCGATCAACTAGCCGATCGGTTTTAGCTGACTCATTTTTTAGGTCATACTATAATGTATCGAAAAGTGACAACCCTATCCGTCAACGCAACAGGAGGCGATCAACTAGCCGTACGCTTTAGCTGACCCACGTTTCACATAGTACTATTATGTTCCAAAAAGTGACAACCCTATGCGTCAACGCAACGGCCGACCTACATGTCATATAGCAATATACCACAGATAACATCTTATATATCAAATTCCTGTAACAATTTTAGTTACCAAACTCCTCCGAAACGGCTGGACCGATTCTTATGAAATTTTGTGTGCATATTATATGGGTATGTCTGAGAATCGGCTAACATCTAATTTTCATGCCCCTAAATGATAAGGGAGGCAGAACAGCGTTTGCCGGGTAGTAATAAGACCAATAAAGGGTCATACGTTCTATGTATAATTTATGTGCTCGGGACATTAAGAGATCTCTTTAAGAGTACTGGTATCCTTACTGTGCCGTCACAGTCTATATTTAATAACATTTAACACGTATATAATAACATCGACTTACATTAAAAAGTAGGTGATAGACAGTTATGACACGAGGAACAGAAATAAAATTGATATGCCCATTTTCCGGCTTCGTGAAGTAAAACATTCATTTATGGGACCAGATATACGCTTATACAATAGAATTTCTTGTAGTATTAAATCGTTCAGTAGTGCTAAATTCAAAACCAATATTAAAAATGTATTAGTTCAGAGGGCCTACTATAGCATTAATGAATATATGGAAGATGACAATCCATGGAATGTTGCCGCTTAAGAACCACACGTCTGTTCATTGGCATTATTATTATTATGTACATGTTACATATTATGTAGAATTAAAGTGTAAAATTTATATTATTTTAAAAGAGCAACTACAGAGTTTCTTGCCGTAGGAACTGCCTTCCGAACCGGTGGTAAATGTGTGTGTACTGTGTAACATGACAATTTAAAAGTGTTTCTATCGCAAGTCTAGTTGAATGAATAAATGTTTGAGTTTGAGTTTGAGTTTGAGTGTGAACTTTATACGTATCAGTACGGTAAGTTATCACCGTGTCGGCGACTCACAGCGATCGCGCGGGCCGCGGCAGGCGCGCACGCGCAGCGCGAGGGCGGGCGCGAGCGCGCGGTACAGCAGCAGCGCGCCGCCCCCCGCCCCCGCACCCGCCCCCGCCCCCGCCCCTGCGCACACGTCGCCCGCCGTGCGCCGCACCTGCACCAGCGCCGCCACCGGCCCGTCCGACTGCCGCAACGCACCGACTCACTTCATACTTGTCCATATTATATTTATTCAAACACAATAAACAATGTTTAATTGTTAGTTTAATAGCAATAAAATTGCGCTGTTTACGAGAATTTTTTAAAGAGAAACGCTTTAATTTGGCTTGGCGAAATTCATTAAATTGTCTCAATTGCTTTTACACAGAATATACGAAAGGAAATTCAAATAAATTGAAAGCTTCCGGCTGGTAGAACAAATTTTTGGTGGCTTGAGCCCTCCATATTATCCAGACTAGTTAAAAGCGATTTAAGGTCTTAAATAAAAGCGAATAAATATGAAAACGACGTTTGTACTCAAGTCATAAAAATAAATAACCAAATTGCACACTCACGTCAGGCGCCACAGCAGTGTACCGCAAAATCACCTTCTCTCCACGCCCCAGTCCCCCTCTCGAGGGGAACAACGGGGCACAGGCACATGTCCGCTCACCGCAACGCACACACGGCGGTCGGGTCGCACACACCCGCGCGGGCACTCTTCCACCAAACCAACGCACACAACGGGCCCACCAGTATATCTGTGACACGTGATTACTTCAATATCTACTACCTACATGACATGCATGCCTAAATTTCCCTAATAATATTATTTTCACTTATCCCTACTTGAATTTAACAGTTTTAAAATTCAGTATATCTTTAACACTTCCCAACATGCGTCCGCCGCAACGCACACATGGCGATTGGGACGCACAAGTGTGCGCGAGAGCTCGTCCGCTGAACCAACGCACGCAACGCATCTGCCACACAATAGCTTCGATACATGTCGCAACCATCTGGTTAAGCCAGTCTTTTCATTAATAGCCTAGGCACTTGATTTAACGGTACGTTTCAATTTACAACCTGAATGATATACAACCGTCATTTAAGAAAACTTGAATAAAATTTATAAATGTGAGGTTAAAACTGGAAGTAAAGTACTGTAAGTGTCCATTTACCATAGAAAGAAAAGATAAATAATTTTAAAGCTAAGTAGTAGAGCAAGAAATCTGGTAAGGGAATCGCAAAATAGGAAGGTTATGTAATACAATATACATTTTTTTATGAACACCTCTTAGTGTAGCTAGCTTTCAGATACCTTACCAAGCTTCATTTTCATATAGACCTTATTATCTAGAAATTTCATCCTAGTTTACACGAAAAACAACCACCTAATATTTTGTTTCCATTAAACGCTCTATTTTCTGTAGCAGGAGACCTTAATAATGTAAACACCTGAAGGATAAATGTTCCCTGTGAATTAGTATAAGCCCGACGTATAGAGAATAAAATTATGGTGCAAGTATATTTAAAATAATTATTTAACAGTTTGCGAATTCAGAAATTTTAAAGTCCCATGTATTTCTACTAATATTATAAATGCGAAAGTAAATCTGTCTGTCTGTTACGCTTTCTGTATATATAATATTTATAATAATCTTTTTTATGAGTTATTTTTCCTTGGTCAATACTTCAAAGTAAATTCAAAAAAATAAGCAAAATGAATACCACATATTTCTCTAATACTTTTCACAGCAATTTTAGAAAAACATACCTCCATAATATCATTATCATAACGGAGAACAAACTTAGCGAGCCCTGAACCCATCCATCTTAATACCTAAAGATGGCAAAGCATTTAATCGGCCGCGATGTTTGATGATGATGATGATGATCGCTTGTAGAAGAAAAGGATGAAAAAATATATGGCAAGTGTATTGCAAACGTAGGGCCATTGTATGGCAAGTAATAATTTATCAGGGCTGTCCCGTCAATCATGTACGGAACTTTTAGTTTTCAATGCGCTGATTATGTAAAAATTACACATAAAATTTCCAATGTCGGATGATCTGTCCATTTATGTACTTACGTTTAAGATTATGTTTTCAGAGGCACAATGCCAACATAAATGGAACCAGTGGCGTAGCTAGAGGGACAAGGGCCCTGGTGCAAAGGGAAAGAATCGGGCCCTCCTCCCCTCTTTCTGCCTTCCTCTCCTCTTTCAAAGCTGAGGTTAGAGGGCCCCCTGAGCTCCGGGGCCCTGATGCACTGCACCACCTGGCCCTATGCTACGCCACTGAATGGAACTGTATATGCCTGTTCAGAGAATCTAGTGATGTACACATAGATTTTAAGATAAATTTTGTACGTCGTTTCGCTGTTTAAGTATTTTTTCCGTGATCAGCGTTAACAAAACTATAAGTACCATTGAACACAGTACACCATCGACGGGGCTGTATTTAAAAAGGTCAAAAACTAAATCTTAGCTAAAACATGAAGTGAGGCTACGTCGGTGCACATGGCTCCTCGATTTTAAAGTGAAACGTTTATCAATGACTGGCTTTTAGTGCTAAACATTAAAAAAACGAGTTCGTTTCGAAATATTTAAATAGCAGCGAAAACAAAACCGGTTAAGTGCGAGTCGGAAAAGGGGAAATACGATTCCATGACGATTACTTAATAGGCTTGTATGTCAAATGATACAGACCGATTCGTTACGGTCCGTTTTTCTACCACATTACCATAAGTGGTCTACCACAACATAACATGAGGAAGCCATTTTAAAGCAAATTCTAGGTCAAAAAACAATTGTATTCTTACATGTTCATGAGTATCGTTGTGCAGAACCAGTTCCGTATGAACCCTGGCCCCGGGTGGAAAGATGCCGAGCCAATTAACCGCTGGACGCAAGGAGGGATGGCGCGTGTTGTAGTTCCTCTCTATAACACTTGCTGATTTCCATTCGTTGTTCTCAGCTAACAGTCTGTTCATATCATCTCAAAAGTTTTATTATTTATTTAATACAAGATTCTAAACATAGAATACAGACAGAATATTGGTTGCAGCTGATGGTTGGTTCGAAATGGGTGCAATAAATTTTAATTTTTTTCGTCCTAACATGTTTTGCGTTTTATTAACACTAAGACGAACGCCACTTACTCAATAACATCAGTTTTCGGGTAATGATTGGGCAGCAAAGGCATTTGCAGTTGGAAGTTAGTGGGCACAGACTCCCCCGGTACCAAGTGCATTGTCTTCGGCACGGGCACGCCCCAGTTCGCTTTGACACCACTAACACCGTACAGCTGTGTCGCTTGCAGGCAGATGTCTGTTGATTTTATTCTAGAAAAGACATATATTGCATTTCTAGGGCTATATTACAAGATTTTGAGATGAATAATCTAAGAACTGTTTCTTTTATGGAATTTTCACCTCATCCTATGCTACTAATATCGTAAATGCGAAAGTTTGTAAGGCTGTGTATATGCATGTTGCTCTTTCACGCAAAAACTACTGAACCGATTGCAATGAAATTTGGTACGTATATAGCTGGGCAATTGGAATAACATATAGACAATCCGATTTTATTCCGATATTCATATGGGATACGGACTTACTCGGGTGAAACCGCGGGGCGCAGCTAGTTGATAATAAATTTAAATTGATATTGATTTACCTTCGTTAGATATTAGGCAGTTTGTTATTGTATGCCTACCTACGGTTAACTACCAAGAGACTGACCTACTATGGTAAAAACATCGAACCTTCTAGAATGTGTGAGCCTCAATATGGGTGGGTCTAAGACGAATCGAACCGGGACCACCTCCCACCACACTTCTAATTGACAACACACTATATCGCATACTTCTCTTGACCAACTCTGCAAAAGGGGGTATTGCTGATTCTTAGTAGTTCAATCGATTTAAAAATAAAAGGATGTTATTAATGCAACTGTATATTTTTGCGTTTGTTACCTCATAACTTTTTAATGGGTGAAACGATTTTTATGACCCATAATTAAAGGACTTTTAAATACTTTTCGGATTGTCTAGTCTTTGTCTTGTCGATTGTGTACAGCATTTCCTATTCTATCAAAAGAGGTGTTATTATTGTTTTTGTGTGTAACAAATCAATATATACTAACCGAACAAACGCCAGGTATAGCGTCTTCATCGATGACATCTGTCTTAACTATCATCGGTTCGTAGTTATCTGGGAAGCTTTCCTTTGGTATCGTTTTGAGGATTAACCTTCAATACAAATTTAAAGGGTGCACTCACGTGATATATTTATTCTGACTTCCCCCGTGTTGACCCGGGGTGGCAAATATATAAAAAATAACTTTGGTGCGATGGCAAAACAACTTTTTTATTAAATGAATTTTGCAATTATAAACAGGTAAATAGAGTTTTCATGGTTATTTGTACGACAATGATTGATGCGATAGATAATTTCAAGGGTTTTCAATTTAAATGTTCAGTCAGGGAGGGAGTCGAGCACCTTCAGCACGATTTGGGACAGCTCGCATCGAGGGGAACTACCACATCCCCGTAAAAAACCGGTTTGAAAAAGTAGCATCGGTGAGTAGGGGAGCTGGAGGCCCATATCCTTATCCTTACCCTTCTCAGTCTTTCCATAATTCCTCTTGTCAATCCTTTCTTTATCCCTTTCCAATTTTAAGGCGGCAATCCATTTGTAGAGGCGTTAGGTCTGCAATGGACCCTACGCCTCTCCAAATATTCATGGGCGGTGATAGCGCTTACCATCAGGCGACCCACCAGCTCCATTGCAGAGGGCGACAAAGAAAATACTAACATAAGCACAGCTCTTCTCATCCCCAACACTTGTCCCACATCAGGTACTCGTACATGCAATTGAGTCATAGTGCGTGGAAACAGTCGCCCTTGCGCTGACTCCACGCGGACTGCCTTCGCGTCCCTATTGGCTATACTGTCCAGCTAGTGGAGTTTGATAAATCTTATTTTTAATAATAATAATAACAATAATAACATAATTATTATAATCAACAGACGGACTAGTAGAATAAGACCTAAGTAAAATAAAGAATAATATAAAAATCTTTTTCTTTTCTTTTAAAACGTTATCTAACATCACCAAATATTGATACCTGATTCATTTTTCTGGCCTCTTTCCCATCATCACACAGATCATCTTCACCTATCAGTGATGTGTCTGACCCGTGCCAGCATGAGCAGACTCCCCACGGCCTCACGCTCCAGTAGTATGGATAAGTTATAGAACTAGGAAAATAGGAAAAAGAATCTTAAAAGTAATAGAGGTGTTTAGCTCATTATGAACAAAGTTTTAGTTGAAATGAAGCAGGCTATTCTATGAAATAGTCGAATCCTGCATTGTGTTCTATTTTAATTTATACCTTAAAATTTCTCATTTATAAAGAATATAGCATATTTATATAGCATTCAAATGATACAAAATAAAAAAATCTAATCAAAAACAGTCCTTAAAAATACGAGCGTCTATCTTATACTTACATCATCAGAAAAAAACAGTTGTTATATCACCAGAAAAAATAATTCAGAAAATCTAATTTAGAAAAAGTCGTTTGAAAATCACACCAGAAAATAATTGAAATGCATTATAATATCTTATAATCCGAAGAATCCTTGTATGAATCGTTAAGTTTCTTCCAATCAAATAAGACTAATAACTCTATTGTACCTACCTATTCTTTAATAAAACGACAGGACAAAAAGCTTGAAAAAAGGATTACCTGTGATTAACAATTTGTACGGTGGCAGATAAGGAGCGGTTGGGAAAGGCAGTGCCGAGTCGTACATAATACTCGCAAGCTGGATCATCTTCACTGCAAATATCGTAGTCTTTAACGTGCGCCTGCGGTTTATATTTGATCGTTAATCCTATTTCCTTCTTATATTATAAATGCTAAAGTTTGTGAGGATGTGTGTATATATAGGATGTGTTACTCTTTCACGCAAAAACTACAGAACCGATTGCAATGAAATATGATACGTAGATAGCTATCTACGTACGGACAACTGGAATAACACAGGCAACTTTTTATTCCGATATTTCATAAGATTTAAATCAAGCACAATTCTAATAAATTAGCTCTTATTTATCAGAATACATTGACCATTTTTGATTATTGCTTATACAGTTCTACGCTAAAATTATGAAATCTTAGAGGCCAAACCCAACCAAACTTCACTAAACCTCACCAAATATCATTAAACCCCACTAACTGTAAGTATTTTATCTACCATATTTTTGCTAACTGTGTTGATGCAAATGACGAATTAATATTTTTTTTAACCTCCAATGTAACATGCTCCTTCTGGTACTCCAGTGCATCAGCGAGCACGCTCAAGGTGCGCACGATGGCGGTGGAACACAGCACACGCACAGACGTCACCTGCAGCCCCGCGGCGGGCGCCCGGCACGTGCACACGGCGCGCGTGCGCCCGCCGCCGGGGATGCGCACTGGCGTCATGTGGAAACAGTCGGATGATACCCCTGGGGTCTTACCAGTTGCAATCTGGTAGAAATATTGTTATTTAGACCCACACATAGTTCACTGGATTTATTCTTTAAAATAAAATGCCATAAGTAAATATTTTACTGGTAAAATTTGGAGTATGTCTGTCTTTGAAAAATGAATTTTGGACAGAATAATTGTCAGTATTTAACACAAAATCTAACTGCTCATTCTCAAAATGAAATAATCCCAGCAAATATACATCGACTCTATAATTGAGCCAGGCTTCTTCTGGTAACAAGAAGAAAGTGGCATGTTTCTCCGAACAGCAAAAGAGCAGGGGCACTCTGTGCACGTCGCCTAGGAGTCTGGAACCCAGGTCCAGGATATCGTGAGTCACTTCCGCTGCGTTCATCGAGTCTAGATGGGATGAGGACGTCAGGTTCAGGACCAGAACTGGCATAATGTAAAATAAAATGATATCAATTAAAGAAACTATACTACTCTTATTTAAACTAAAATAAGAACTGACAAAAGTTTTACTTTACTGAAAAACTGATTGTTTGACTGATGGAACTGGTGATTGGTTAATGAATGAATTGCATAATTTCAAAAGCATTGCTTCTTTTTACAATCTTGTAATAGCAGCTTTTAATTAAGTACAATATATTCTGAAAGTATTTTAACAAACATTATTAAGTCCTCTGTTCTCCAGGTTATATCCATTACCTTCTTGTGGGTATAGGTAGGTTGATGCTATTTGGTTGAGGGTATTTAGGAAGCTAATTTGGCTAACATTGAATATAAAAAGTTAGCAAAAAATTAATATTGATTCTAACGCATTTTATCACTATTTAAACTATTTACTTTAAACTATTTTGCAACAAAGAAATTAATAAATGGCAATGCGAGGCTTTTTGTATTTGCCTTTCGGAATTGGGCGTTTTCTATTCACAATAGAACCAAAAGACAATGGGAGCTTGAAATAGGGACAATTGAATTTGGGAATCGTTTCACTTTGAAGAACTCTATCACTCGTTCAGGAGGTCACGTTGTTTGTGACCTGGATAAAAAGTTTGTCCATTTAGACGATAAATAAACGCGTATACTGTTAAAACGTAAAAGCTTGCATTGTTAGGAAGGTCGCCGTCTTTACCGTCTGTCTTTTTTCCTTCTTAATTTGGGTTTAAATTAATGTTGCACACTATGGACTTCGCAAACTACGGGTAATCTGATAAGTTTTGCAGCTTTTGCGTTGCCTACTTTCAAAATATATAATGGTCTAAAATATAAAGCAAACAGCACTAACTCTCCAAAATCGGCGGTTGCATATAACACGCAATCGGGATACACAGAGCCTTCCCGGCGGACACCTTCACGTGCAGTTCATCCGCCAGAGCCCGTACATCATCAGGTCGGTAGTGGATCAGCAGTTCCGCAGCCGCCCCGGATGTTACGGTTAACCGGGAGCACAGCTCCACTTTGAGTTCGCGCCGAGTTGGCGGACTCACTGATATGCGAAGCTCGAATTTGGACACGTTTATGAGACGTAGGGATTCCTAGGGGATAGACAATAAGGAACACACTAAAATGTATTTGATATATTTAGGATTTATATTCTTGCTGCACACCCCCGGGAGTTATTTACCGTTATTGAAATAATAAAAACTATCCTATCTTTAAATTGGATCAAACTGCACACAGTGTACAGATTTTATTAAAATTGGTTGAGTAGTTTAGGAGTCCATCGCGGACAAACAACGTGACACAGAATTTATATACATTAAGATTGATCGAATAACTATATTAAGATTTACTTTTAAGCAAGGTAGGTATTGGTAGACATAAGAGAATGAAGAAGTGGATTTTGTTCAATTGTTCTGAAATTTCTACTAGTCTGAGAGTCATCATCAGAGCAATAGTGGATGAGAAGCTTTGCATGTAATGATTACTATAGTGTTGCCACTTAAAGATCTCTAAAGCTATCATATAACAGGCTAAAGCATATGAAGTTGAATCTTCTACATACTCATAAACAGTCAATATTTGATCTTAGATGCATCTTCAAAAACAGATCATTTCAATTTCGCTATATTTTACAAAAGAACTAACAATATTCTCTTATATTATATTGTATTACCGGCTCCATCAGAACAAGGTTTTTTACAAAAGCAATAACTCATCTTCAACAACGAAACAATATTGTCTGCCATTATTAGATACGGATATGATTAAGGAAAAATAGTGATGAATCATGTTGTTTCCATATTCTTCCAACAGTCATTTATTAATATTTTTATAGCTAATATTGTAATAAGGAAGCTTTTCCCATATCCCATGTTATTTACGTTACTTATAGAGATTTTAATGCGCAATTCGTCTATGAATACTACAATCATAAATTAGTCAATTAGGTATCAACAATTCCCGAAATTTAATCTTAAAAACAAAATCGCTCACTTAGAAACTGAATATCTTTATTCTGTATATTTAGTTATTAATTTAATATTACTTTAGTCTTAAGTTACATTCGTGTAATACCAGAAAGAGTAGATCTTTCATTGAATTTTATTTTTGACCTGATCAACCATTTTTACTCGATAGATAATCAAACCACCACTGATATTGTTTCATTTATAGCAGAAAACAGTTTTGCTTACCTTATGAACTTGTCCAACTGTAAAATTGACGAAATCTATGTGTGGTGGTACACAAATTATATATTCTGGGAGCGGTGGAACTGGACTCGTACGAGGTGGCGGTGGTAGCGTACGTGGTATCGTTTCTCCAATACTATAGGAAATATATTTATTACATAACGCATCTTTGCCAACCATAAACTATAGGTGTATATTTTCTTTATATCTCAGAACGGTCTACTGGTGAATCAACTCATGGTAAGCGACTAGGCAAATATGTTGTCCACTTTTAAAGGATAAAAAAAAAGGAAAAAGGACTACGGGAATGGACTGGGAAGTTTAGAAAAGTTTAAGGACCTCCGGCTCCCACATTCACGGTACGAAACACAGTACCTGGCATTCTACTATTGAGGTCTAATTATCATGAGACTAAGTGACCCGGCAAACGCTGTTCTGCCTTACTCTTATCATTTAGGGGGATGAAAAATAGATGTTGGCCGATTTTCATAGATACTGGATAAGCACAAAAAATTTCATCAAACTCGGTCAAGCCGTTTCGGTGGAGTATGGCAACGAAAACTGTGACACAAGAATTTTATATATTAAGATAAATACCAGCTTATCAAATATACACATTACTTTCACGGCTGCTCCTATCGTGTTGGACGTAGCGGGTTATAATATAGCTTTCCTCGGTAAATGGACTATCCAATATAAAAAAATACTATTCTATCGAACCAGTTGTACTCGAGGTAAGCGTATTCGACCAAACAACAAATTTAAAATTCATACAAAATTAAGATTGTTTTCGTACCTCAAAGATAGATCAGTGAATGTAATTGTATTTATATCAAAATTTCCAATTTGTTTTTGTATACTGGATTCAAAGTTTTGCGCAGTGACGTCACCGGAGCTCTTGTTCAAAATGTTTTTAATCCATAACCTCGCGTCTCCTATTGATAAGAAACCATTGTCTGTAAGTCACTATATTTAGTATTTTCTCGTTGGATGCTATGCGAGTTAATTACGTTAAATATATTAAAGAAATCGGGCTCAAAATCCGTTTGAAGATCTTCCATTATTACGTAAACAAATACTTAAAAATACTTTAAAACAAATCTATCTTACAGTAAACACATTTGAGTCAGCTCAGCAATTTCTACTAATTAACGAAACAAACAAAATGATACAATTGGTTTCGTTTAAATAACTTTTAGCACATCATTTCCAAATTTCCACTGATACACGCACCAATACCTAAACTTATATAATAAAGTCGAAACATTTGTGTTTTTTTTGTGCGTACGTTTGTAGTTTTTTCACACAAAAACTACTGAACCGATTTCGAAAATTCTTTCACCTTTAGGAAGCTGCCTCTTCACTGAATGTGAAGTCTGAGACTGAGTCTCTAGTAATTTTTATAAATTACTAGTGGTCCGCCGCGGCTTCGCTTTACTGTTCACCTATATGTACAATAAAATATCAATAAACGTATACTCACTACCAGCATCTTGTTCAATACTAGGTCTTAAATCCTTCCGTCCTATATAGTGCTCCTTACTCTCCTTTCGAGCGATATCCGGTGGGTAAGTCTTGTATATATTGGGCAAGGGTTCCCTAGTCAGGCGCACTGCATATTGGTGTTGTAAGTCCTTCTCCTTTCGATACAGTTCTTTGCATTCTGATGTGAAATTTTCTAACTGTAAATGAACAGTTTTAGCCTTTTCGCCACAGTAATTAACATCCTACTACTATCCTACTATCCTACTTATATTATAAATGCGAAAGTTTGTAAGTATGTGTGTGTGTTTGTTGCTCTTTCACGCAAAAACTACTGAACCCATTGTAGTCCAAGAAAATGGGTAGGGTAAATGCGAATTTGAGATTAAAACTTGAATTTTTGATATAATTTACTTTGA
>NC_052113.1:812747-829843 GCF_012273895.1 Zerene cesonia | reverse complement strand
CTCAAAGTAAATTATATCAAAAATTCAAGTTTTAATCTCAAATTCGCATTTACCCTACCCATTTTCTTGGACTATTGCAATGAATTTTTTTTTTTTGTCGTAGCGGGCAACTGAGCTGGAGGTTCGCCTGATGGTAAGCGATCACCACCGCCCATGAACATTCACAAAGGTAGGGCCTCTGCAAAAATAGAAATTTGGTACCCAGACAGCTGGACAACTAGAATAACATATAGGCAACTTTTTATCCCGATATTCCTACAGGAAACGGACTTACGCGGGTGAAACCGCGGGGCGCAGCTAGTTGGTTTATAAATGTGTATGTTTTTTTAAACATCCAAGAAAATGCTTTTAGTGAGATTTACCCATTCCTTCCCTTGCAAACTATCGTCAATCTCAGCGTAACAGCTGACAAGAGGCGAGCTATCTTCGCCACGAAATACATTTCGGAGCACCGGCCTCACGTCCGCGCATATTGTGTCTCTAATAAGGAATTTATATATGTCACAGTCGGCGATTACCATCAGGCGACCATGGTGGGTCGCCTTATGGTAACGTCACCATCACCCATAAACATTTTCAGAGGCGTAGGCCATTTGCAGAGAACTTGTGTCTCTGCAAATGGATTGCCGACTTTAGAGGGGGTTTTTTTTATGTGATAGCTGGCATGGAGCTGGTCGGTCACCTGATGGTAAGCGACGAGTACAACCCATAAAAATTTGCAGAGGACATATGTCTGTGCAAATTGGTTGCTAACTGTACTGTAATAAATAAATAATTGAAAAAGCGAATGGGACGGATAGTAAAACACTGGGAAGGATAAGAAAAAGGATACGTGTCTACGGTTCCCCCCTCACCGAACGAAACACATTAGCTACTATTTCACGCCGATCTACCGTGCAGGTGTGGTGCCTTCTCCGGTGCGAGCTGGCCATATTCGTGCCGAAGCGTGCTCAACTCCCACTTTCAATTTGTTCGATGAACTATTTCAATTACATTAAAAATTAGCCGTTCGACCCAGCTCATCCCGGATAATAGTTCGCTTTTTTATTTTTAATAGTCTTCAGTTTCAAAAAGACGAATCCAGTAAAGAAAAAAAAAAATGTTCTTGAATGTAACTAAGTAGTGTAACTAAATATAATATGTTACATATGTTAAAACATATAATATGTTACGCTTCAAAACAGCTCATTGAGCAAAAAAATTGCTAGAAACGCATCGTGGTCACATGTTATGGCCACAATGAAAACGGGTGTTGTGGCAAATACAGAAAGACTTCAATGTCTTGGCCAACATGCTAATCAATCACGACGCGTTGTAGCAAAGAATTCCCATAATGATTTCTAAATATTAATTGTATTACAATAACACAGGCCAGACATTACTTGATAAATTTAAAATAACACAAAGTCGATTCTCATTAATGTTATTTGTCGTTACTTTACTCAACTGTCGAAAACTGATAGTTTCGAATAAATGTAAAAACTTACCCTTTATTAGGTAATAATGGCAAATTGTCACTCATTTTATTTGTTTTTAAATAAAAACGTTTTATGGATAAAAAAACAAGATTCGTCGTATGAATATTATAAACTTTTAAAATATTTTTTGACAGTTAAAAGAAATGCACAGATAAAACACTGTCATGAAATGTTTATAATAAAGATTCTATAATCTATATAAATGGTTCAAAATAATTGTAATTTTCTTAAAAGTTTATGCCAAAGTGAATTTAACGCCATCTAAGGATTTATTATAATAAAAATAGAGATTTTGAAATGTTGATATTGAATATAGCGCCATCTGCTGTTTATA
Organism: Zerene cesonia; assembly: GCF_012273895.1. NCBI lineage: Eukaryota > Metazoa > Arthropoda > Insecta > Lepidoptera > Pieridae > Zerene > Zerene cesonia. Next base: position 828,031 of record NC_052113.1, on the reverse strand, counting down.
GTTACAACCATGCGTTGAATATTTATGGTTGTTATACAAATTTTACTATAGAGGGCGGTATAATAAATTTTTGTCAATTATAATAAACAACGTCTGTACTTTATTAATATTTGGCCCAATGTGGCTTTTGTATATTGTTTTTTTCTGAAGTAATTTATAAAAAAATAATAATTTCAAAACATTTTAGATACACAATTTTCAAAATAAGTTAAATTTTGTATAAATGATCTAAACTATAATGTAACAATATTAAATTGGAATTCCTAAATTAAATCATTAAATGAATGTTTACATTAATATCATTAAACCAATGTTTATATTATTATCATTGAATAATTCCATCGCGACTTTCTCATGAGTTCAAATTCTAATGAACACAAATAAAAAGAAAAATAAATCCAATTTATTGTTTCAGTTAATTAGTTTTAGTAGAAAGAGCTTTAACATAAAATTTTACAACTATTGAAAGCGGTCTAGAACGCAATTATTTCCAAGTAAAGCCCTTTAGAATGTATAGAATATTGCATTTTAGTTTCTACGACACTATCACTACAGATACCATAATTCTATCTATTACGTTGTGTTAGATAAATCCGTATTCTCTGCTATATCTCATATTTAAATATATGCATTCATGAGTGTAGTCAGGGGGTGGTTTAAGGGAATCAAACCCCAAAATGATCTTATACTCGATACTTTATTATAAACTAGCATTCCGCCCGCAGCTTTGCCCGCGTAGTCGCAGAAAAGATGGACCCGGAGTGTTACCGGAAAAGTTACCGTTCCTGTTCGATTTCCGGGATAAAATCTATCCTATATATTTTCTCGAGTCTCAAACTATTTCTGTATCAAAATTCAACAAAATCGGTTATGCCGTTCTTGAGTTATACATAGTGTAATATGTTTATTCTACCTATAAAAATTTTGAAATTACTTTTCAAACATTTCAAATTAAATACAGTACCTATGTTTACACCAGGTTTTTCGCATATGTTTATTATCCTCAAAGGCACTTATAGTTATGTATACGCTATGGTAAAAATTATTTTGTTGAAATAATCTGTGTAGGAGTAGATCTGTTTTCTTTAAAAAAAAATCGTATTTCATTTTTATATTCATGCTGTCTACACTGGATTAAAATAACGTTTAAAATGTTTCGAAATTGCCATTTCTGGACGTGTATTTCTAATAAAGCCACCTCTCACAAAATAAAAATATCAAATCTTTATAAATCCCTTTTATACCAGCGAATGTCAAATTAAAAATTCATGAGCCACACGAAACAATGGGGCAAAATTGCTGAATAAAACCTTGTTAAAATGCAGTTGACTTTTTCCATTCGAATCTAAAATATGCTATACTTTCAATGCAATGCTATAGTTTTAAATTACATTTGCATTTTCCCGCTAAAAAGAAGTTTTGTTTAATGTTGTGACGAGATTGTTATTTTATTCTTTTGGAAGTTAAAGGTTTTACTTAACTAAGTTAGTGAAAGTTTTAAGAAAGAGGCGAATGTGTTTTTAAAAATACTACTTAGTTGTTTGTTTACTTTTAGCTTTGTAATGAAGATGAAGATAGTTTTTTTAGAAGATTATCTTTTTCATTAATTACTTTAATTATTTTGTACATTTGGTAGTGCAAATGCATTGTTCGCTTTTAAAGGATAAAGGAAGGATTGTCGACGACAACAAAGGTATGGACTTTGAAGGGTAAGGAAAAGGCTCCTCACTGAACGAAAAACAGTAGCATGCTAATTTCACGCCAGTATTCAGTGGGGGTGTGGTAATCCCCCGGTGCGAACTTGCCCAATTCGTGCCGAAGCGTGCTTAATTATATTTCGAAATAACACTACACATTATTATCATAGATAAATCATTTTATTTATTACATATTAACAATTGATAATTAAAATGTTTCCTTTTTTAAACTATTGTATCTTAAACTACAAACAAAAAGAGGTGGACCAATTTTTATGATTCTTCTTAAGTTGCATGCGTTTTTAGGGATCAATGAAAAACCGTATATTATAGTAAGACTTTTGATGCTAAAAATGGATTATTTATTAATCCTCTCTTAGAACTAATCAAATCTTAAAAACAGTTCTTATTCACAAAACAGATTAAATATTATTATCAAACACCAGGTGAGAATGCCAAGCAATCGGCGTCTAACGCATAACAGGACAATTTCAAGATGGCGAGAAGCAATTATGTTAAATAATAGAATCATCAACGCTAATGGTATGCGGTGGCAAACGGAATATAATGCGACAGTAAGGCATTATCATATAGTATGCTCTCATGGTGTACTATTCTCAATTCATGTTCTGTTTGGTATACGCTATAGGCTTGCAGTAGTATATTATGTTCATGTTATCTGTGCTTGCGCTAAGTCTTTGATGTGTAGGTATAACAATAAACAGTAATTGTAATATACCAAAAAAATAACCTAAATATTAAAAATTCTTGCTCATCATAACTTTTGTAGATTTGTTATTGTTACAGATTATTGATCAGATGTATTGTCAGATTTATTCTCAGAACTACAGTTTCTTGTCTGTTCTTATCTTTAGTAACTATGTTCCGAACCAATGGTATATAGTATTTTTGTAAGTATTGCAATCAAAAACCGAAAAATATAATACTAGTTATTAAATAAATAGATTAAAGTTTAAGTTTTAAGAATAAGCAAAATCAAACGCAAACATTTATTTATTCTATAGACATTTAGAAGCACTGTTGGATCGCCATAACACAGTTCCTTTTCTCATTAGCTCAGGAAGTGGGAAGTGGCACTTGTTAAATATGTAGAAACTATATGCTGTAGTGCCAAAATTAATTTAAATCCATACTAGATTGTTTTTGCATTATATTTAATCATGCTAATGATTAAAAATCAAATCTACGACCATGATCCTTAATATATATTTTCAAATGTACAAAAATCATCCAACGTAATATTATTATCTCAATAGGAGCCATATTATGAACAGGATCGCTGAATAAAATTGATCAAAAGGTAAAACTTATTTAATTTCCCTCATAGCCATGCTCGCCCGCCATTCCATAATTACGGAGTTTTTCCTACGAGCTCTTGCTAAGGACCAAAGTGTCCCTCATGAATATTTATATGGAAAACTATTTTCCCGACGAAGTGGGAATTTTTAATTAAACCCAAGACCATCCTTTTTATAAAATTTAAAGCTAAAATCAGATTTAGATGTTTACTCGGCTTTTTACTAAAAATTTTTAATGGTCATGATTTGTTTTTAATGAAACATTTAACGATCGTGCTTTTCATTAGTGATTATCATTTTAAAATATGTGTGCTGTGCGAGATTACTTGCATAAATGTATTTATCTTGTTAATATTATTTTTTTATTTTTATTTTATCCAGTAAATGTTATCTGCCTCCCTTTGTACACCTAATATTTATCCTTTACCTAAGGGGTTGCCTGGAATAAATCACTCTAAAGTGATAAGGCCGCCCCAGTACACATTATCTTTAACAATTGTTTATATATTCTTCTTTCTTTTATGTGTAATAAAATTTTTAAAATAAATAATTAAAAGAATAAAATAGATACTTACGTGGCTGTCTTTTACATAGCTCATAAGACAAAGCGAATTCGATAATGCTCTATTACCTAAAAATTCGATAAGCCTCGGTTCGGCAATTATGTGAGTAATTACGATTAATAATTGGATTATCAATAATCGAAGTAATCTCCTAAACTGAGCGCCATTTTATAGATTATTTAATTAAGATTAATTTTGTTACTGCTAAAAATTGGTTTAAGATAACAGAAGCGGGAAAAGTATATACAAATAAAAAAAAAACCGTCACTCTTTGTTTTCGTTTGAAACACGATAGCTAAAAAGAGAAGATCCTCGACCAGCCGGCCGGTAAGGCCCCAATTGAATGTTGTTGGAAAATTGTGAAAATAAGTTGTTTTTTTTTATATTTCCTGCACGCTCTATATCTGCGCATGTGTGTCATCACTACTGATCAAAACGGTGAAGGAAAATATCGTGAGGAAACTAGCATGTCCAAAAATCAAAAGTTCGACGACATGTAACATCTGCCAACGCGCACTTGGCCGGCGTGGTGGATTATCGTCTGAATATCGTCCTTCATACGAGGACTGTGTCCCAGTAAGGGGAACAGGCTGTTGATGGTGATGATGATGATGATGGAAAGTTGCATATATACTTCTTAAGCGAGAAGAACGCAATAACAATATCAATCAAGTTCGATTTCTGCTTGACTTTCTTACCCCCAAAAACTTTATACCCTTAAAATATAAGATCGGTTATTTCCACTGTATAAGCATATTATAAATTCTTTTATTTATAGCCAAAAATTTATCACTTTCATGGAGTTATTCACAACCGAATATTTTCACTCTTAAAACAATAGCCAAAATTTCCCACGGTTAGAGGCCATAAATCCTGAACAGAAGTCCTTTAAGATGTCTCTATGACACATACAAGGAACAGAACTGCGTCGTGTCGAGTCAGCCTGTCAAACGAAGATTTATTCTCTAACCTAATGTAAGAAGTCGGAGGTACAATGTGGCCAACGCATCGTTTGGTGATTTTTTTTTTATGTCATAGTCGGCAATGGAGCTGGTGGATCGCCTGATGGCAAGCGCTACCACCACCCATGAACATTTGGAGAGGCGTAAGGTCAATAGCAAACCTTTAAGCCATGGAAGGGATTAGGAAAGGATTGATGGGAGGAATAAAGGAAAGGACTGGGGAGGAAAAGGATATGGTGATCTCAAAAATTCATCTTAAAATTATCTTTAGATAAGGTTTAAGCTATAATCAAGATATCACTAAAGATTTATATGTATGAGTCGAACACGCTTCGGTATGACTTGTACCAGCTCGCATTGGGGAAGGTACCACCAACACCTTACGGAAAATTCAAGTGAAATAATTGCATGTGAATGATTTGTTTTCGGAGAGTGGGAGCAGGCGGCCCGTATCTTTTTCCTCACCCTTCTCAGTCCATTCCTTTAAACTTATACCGTCGTCAATCCTTTCCTTATCCTTTACGTGGTGTAAAGCGGGTAACACATGTGCAGAACGCTTACCCTTGCGACTCTGAGGCGATGGTGCTTGTTTACCACCAAGCGAACTATCAGCTCGGTTGCCTGTTCTAACGCATTGTACATACTAAATAAATTCCTAATTCAAGAAAATTACATCTTGACAAAACAACATATAATAATTATTTTAAACAACAATTAAAGCGACTTCAAAATCCCTTAAAAGTGAAAAATAAATTATTATAATTACATATTATAAGCGCTATCCACTTATCTATAGATACACAGAAAAAAATCCTTAATCAGTTCAATATTATCAGAAACATGTTCTAAATATAAATAAAAATATACATACAGACGAACAAGAACCTCCTATTTTTGTTCTTGGAAGTCGGTTAAAAAGAACTACATAACATTATAAGCTACCGGTGTACCCCAAACCTATTAACATTCGGGCTAGTAAGTTGTCATGACGTAATTCAATTAGCTCCAGCGACGAATTCAATGGCTCTCATCGTACTGCCTTAAATTATAACAAAAATATTTTAGAAAATTTTGTCATATTAATGTATGAATAATACTAATATTTAGAAATTTTAGACTTTTTAACGGATTTTAAACGCGATTTATTCATTATATTATTAACCCGACGTTTCGAACACTTTATCGCGTTGAAAATCCGTTAAAAAGTATTTAATTTCTAAATGTATAATACTCGCGTAAAGTCTAACACAAAAATATACTAATATTGTCTGATCCGTGGAAATAAATGAAAGTTCATAAAATTATTATTTTATCACTATGAGTTATTTTTCAAACATTTGCGCTTTGGTTCGAACCGCAAATGTAACCAAGTAAATAATTGTTTGTATTGAATATTATAGACTTGAAATAGCACTAAAGTGATTGTAATGGATCATGTATTTATCAGGGTGTGCAGTTAAGATTACGCTCCTTCGCCGAGAGCCGTGGGTATCTTATTGAATTTTCTGACTTAAAAAAAGGTCCGATACATAAACAAATTGGACAATATTTATATCATGAAATTGTGGCGACTAACATATTTTAAAACATTTGTGTTTCTTCAACTCGGATATACCTATGTATATTCATATCATAAAAATGCAGTCAATAAACATTTTTCGCCTCAACTAAACCGCCTCTACTTGTCAAAACTAGACGACATTTAAACGGGTCACACACGGAAGTTACTAGCTTTCAAATGAAAAAGCATCATCAAAATCGGTTCATCCAGCCGAAAGGTCTGAGGTAACAAACAAAGAACACACCCCAATTGTAAATCTCCATATGACATTTTATAACCGGTCTTAACAAGTCAGTAAAAAATGCGCCACTACGTAAATTTAAAATGTACTCTCGTGAACTGCAATAAAATTAATTCATATTGTAACTACGTGTGACAGCAGGGTTTCAGCTATTCAGTTATAAATAAGCATTATAGTATTTCGCATACATTACACTTCCCGACGTTCAGGACAGAAGAGAATTAATGTCTTCTTGCTGAGTTCATATTCAGATTCGACTCAATTTCTGAAATTATTTCTTCAAAGAGCACATGAGAACATATTATGATAAATTTATTCTGTTAATTTTGAATATCATGAGATTTGCAATAACAATGGTTTCAAATAAGATTAAATAGCAACGATAGAACAGAAAATATTATGGAGTAAACAATATGAAGCTCGAACTAGATCTTAAGGTCTAAGAACAACCGAAACATCTGTATGTACTATACTTTCAATGAACGCACTCAAACGGTACAGCCCTTTTTGAGCTATGATAATACAATCATACATATGTAGGTATACAAATAAACAAATCAACACAGACGAAAGTTGAGTTTTCCTTACTAGTTTAATAACTAGTTTATATCATACATCATTTACATCCCTACTAATAATATAAAGGCGAAAGTAACTATGTACCCGTCTCTTCTTCACGCCTAAACAACCAAACCGATTTGAATGAAATTTGATTCAGATGTAGATAGAGACCCTTGAGAGGACATAAGATAGTTTTTACCCGGAAATTCCTTTAACTACGCGGACAACGCCATGCAGATACTAGTCTACACTAATATTATAAAGAGGAAGAATTTGTATTTTTGTTTAGTTGTTTGTAATGGATAAACTCAAAACCTACTGGACCAATTTAAAAAATTCTTTCACTATTAGAAAGGTACAACTTCGCTGAGTGACATAGTTTTAAATAAAACGATACTACAATGATATACAGCCACTGCAAATTTATAAATCCACCGCATATTTCTTAAAAGATGCACTGTTCACTCCGCCAGCACGAGAGTTCCGCCATCCAATACATCTACAATAATATTTTATTACAGCGAAAAAATACTTATTTAGTTTCAGCGCAGCGCGAACCTGAGCTTAAAGAGTCTGCTTTTCACAAACTTTCGTTAACTTTGCACGATAATATAAACGTTATTGTTGTTGGAAGACTTCTGTTATAATTTATGTTTCAAAAATGTGAAAATATTTGCTAAAATTTACTGTAATGTATAACATAGCTTATTTGTATATTTTTAATCAATATCTTTTCTATTACATTAACCATGAAAGAATAACATGAGGTTTAAATTTCGTTTCTCAATATTAAATATCTTTAAAGAAATGATTACTGTGCAATATATGTGTTATATAGACCCCAAAATAATGACACACCTGACGTATCAATAACAGACAAGTTAAAATAAAAATAATGATAAAAATAACGACGAATAAATCTTGATCCTTGACACTATAAATTAATCATTAGTCACGAGATTAGTATCAAATGTCTTATTTATACTAGACAGTTGATAATAGATCCTTGACACTTGATAGTACGTGTCTACTGCTCGCCGTTGACGTGTTACACTATCCACCTTCCTGCATCATCAGATCAGCGCAATAGTACCAAATTATTGGTTAATTACCAAGCTTACATATGTATAAAATTTTAGCTCAATCGGAAATAGGAAGGTGAGTTAAAATTGATTTTATTACATTGGTAGATTTCAGGTTCTAGCATCATATCCTAGCTTGATATCAGATTATGGAAACACGTTCAGAGGGTCAGTTTGGTTTAAGTTTTATCAAATCGGTTCAAAATTACCAAAAATAAACAAAATGTATACAAATGTTCATTATAGAATCACCTTCTTTTTTTAAAATTCGAAATAATAATCTTATATATAAATATCAATTTAAAGTTTATTTTAGTTCGTATCTTTCATCTGTATCCGACCATAATACTTTGCTGTAACATAAATCATCAGAATCTTCCCCGGATATAAAACTGAAGCTATTTTTCTTCACTAGTTTACAAAACCGATTTATCAACACGGCGGAGATAAATTTATTACGGTTTTTGCAATCAAGAATTCATTTAAATCGAATTAGTGCATTTCCCTTGTATAATTCAATTTGGTAGGGATTTGTAAGGTAATAAACATTAATTTTTCCAAAAGCGATAAAGTTTTTCGAATTAATGACATCAATGTTATAAATGTGAAAGTTTGTTTGCTTGTATGTTTGTCTGTCTTGATGATTTTTTTTTCTCGATTAAATGCTCTCTTGGGATAAAATAAGAATCTTGATATCCCGGGGTCAAGCGTCTAGTATAAGCATAAAATAGAAAAGTTTTGATTCAGCGTTGATTTTATAATAATATTACATAATAATGAGTTTCATTCGTCAATTTGATAGAAAATATTATTATTTTGTATATTTGGTTACGCTTATTAAAATATATAGACACTTATATCCAGTGCGTATATGATCTTTCTTATATATTAAATTTTCATAAGAATTAGAATTTGACAGGAAAATAAAAGAAGGAGTCAACTAGGATAGTAACCAGCATGAAAACCACATGAATATATATAATCTTTGTTTTAAAGAATATAAATTAGCATTCATATGGTCATTTTCACGACCTGCGAATTTATTCCGTTTAGCTTATATGTCGGTTTAAACGATGACTAATAATGTATGGAAATTTATTTAGAAAAATTGTTCAATAAATAACAAGCCCTCACCTTTATTAGTATGTCGGGAAAGACCCTATGAAATACATATAATTATTATTTTGAGGAAGATAGTAAAAATTATAGCCAATTGACGGACGGATGGACGATTTATTGCGATATAATCATTAACGCATATCATATAATTAAAGTTAAAATCGGGAAATAAAGAAAAATAATAAAATATTTTTAAATTTATTCATGACTAATAATAATATTAACAAATTAATACTTTTAAATACATGTCTTAGACTTAACATTAAATTGTTATTTGTGATAAATTAATTAAACAATGGAATAAATTAAATGTCTTGAAAGCGAATAAATAACTTAAAGTATTTATTGCACAAACATCACAGTCGATTATTTATATATAGATATATTATATCTTCGTCTGTAAAATTTCGTAATTCTTTTGAAACATGTTCGATCATTTCGAATGAATTGTAATACATAAGTACCTTAATAAGAGTTAAATCCAAAACTAATATTATATCCTAAAATAGTTAATTGCATACCGAAGTAGAAACTGGATTTATTCGTTAAATATATATCCGTATATGAGGTACAAAAGCTAGTACATATGCGTTCCAACCTAGCCGTTTAGGGTTCATACGTCTTAAGTAGAGAAAGTCTTAGTTTTGAAGTTTCCTATATGCAGAAAATGGTGCAGTCGCGCGAAAGACCGAGTTTAAACTATTTCTATATAGCTTTATATTTATTTTATCACAAGTATTTACACAATTAAGGTAATTCGCTATTTCGATGACTCGTTTCGGTATAATTCATTACAAATTGTCTAACAGTGTCAGTATACATAATATTAAATAGTATACTAGAAAATTGGAATCATCTAAGCATAATATTAGTTGTTCCTTTGTACATAAATATTGACTAGTTTTGAGCGGTTTGATGGAATCTTTTCAATCAGAATTTATGTTCCCCGCTAGCCTCTTTGTCGCTGGACTGTTGTTTTTCCTCTTTTTCTTTATGTTTCACGCCATCCTCTGTAAGAATAAAAATATATATAGCAAATGTTTAGTTCACAAATAATATGGGACACGTTACGTCATGTTAAGTTAGTTTTCAGATTCTACCTCGCATTGTAAAACCTCATATTTTTTATCTATTGATACAGGAAAGTATTCAATTTGTAGTAAAAAGCCGAATGGGATTTAAAATTGGATATATTTAAGTTAATTCAATAATATATTACTGTATATTTAAGAATATTATAATTACTCACCAATGGTAGCCGTAGGTTTCGGTTCATTCCAGGGTTGAACATTTCCGGAGAAGAATAGAATAAAGAAGAGATTGCTCAAGAAGTAGAACGCGATTGAGATGAAGAAGACCTTCCGCCATTCTGATGCACTTGTCTGGGGAGGACATAATGCAATTTATAGCAAGTATTGATCGTAAGATATTCAATGCACTGATTCTGTCAATATCCTTGCACTGATTCTGTCAATATCCATACTCATATATAGTGCTTTTTCAAATTATGTATTAAAAAAACAAATATATGTATATATATATACACTGCCTGTATTATCTTTGTCAAGTTAGCGGTGTTATTACCAGTAAAAAATAAATAAAATTGGGATTGAATTCATTTTTTTAACAAACTATCAAATAATCATATATCCTGAAGAATGTCATATACTTTTCTATAATTTTTTACTGCAATATACCATGTCATCATCATCATCATAATCTCTCTCGCTCTAATCTCATGTAGTACTTATAATAATATTTTTGCAAATGTATAGAAGTTCTTTAAACTCACTTCATCTTGAACGACAAGCGTCACACTCAAGGGAGCCATGATAGAGAAAATGTTTCCGCAGCCGTTGGTGATGCCCATCAGGGTGCTGGCGAAGTTCGGAGACAGGTCGATATGGGAAATCTAGACAAAGAAAACTAGAATTACACATTTCTATTAAAAATTTCAATTATGTATCCCCGTTTTGCAGTGACAAAATTTCTTCATTATACTATTTGTATCTAGTGCAAGATAAGTAACATGGCTTTTTTATAACGGAAATTGAGTTGATTATTGAGTTTTTAGATTTTCTAGATAGGAAATCTCTTTAATATTGTTTTCCTTTACATCCACACATAGCACATTCCATGAATAACGTTCCAAGAACATCAGAACACTCACCAAGAAACCCACGTAATGGGCGCCATTAAGACCCACAGTGACTGTCAGCATCGCAACCGCGAGAGGTACATGACCAGCCGGTATATACGAGAGACCTAGAAGAGCTATTGCTGGACCCCAAAACGCTGAAATATAAGTAAATGCATTTAATTTTGCAATCCTATAAGTTTTTTTATAGTCATGATAATGTTTTTTTTATTAAACTCAAACTCAAGCTAAAACATTTATTTAATCAATTAGACTACTTAAAGAAGCACTTTTGAATCGTCACAGTTTTAAACATTTACTACCGGTTCGGAAAGCAGTTTCTACAGAGAAGATCTGACAAGAAAAACCAGTAATGATATATGATTTCATCAAAACTTATAAATATTTTTGTTAGAGACTATAACAACTAAAAACTGAGCAATCCTGACCATATAAAGTATTTTTAATTCCTGACAAATATATGCTTGAAGATATTTTATAAATTTGTTTTGTACTACTGCTATATTTGGTAAACTGACTTCATGATTTTAGTTTTAACAACATACAATATTGTAACAGTGAAGGAAAACATCGTGAGGAAACGGCATATCTGACAAAAAAAAATCGATGACATGTGTCATCTGCCAACCCGCACTTGGCCAGCGTGGTGGATTATGGCCTAATCCCTCATAGGAGGTCCGTGTAGCAGTGGGAACATATATGGGCTGAAGATGACTATATTGTATACTCACAAATAGTATTAAATATTTTCCTTGTAGCACCGTGGCTTAACATATTTCTGTTCAAAAGAAAATCAGCGCTCCAACTGAACACAAAACTGAGAATATACATAGCAGCGTATGGTAATGCCGAGTAGATTCCATTCTGAAAACATAAATAAATACTCATAAACTAAACTTGACCACACGGAAGGCACCAGTTTCAAATGAAACGAATCATCAAAATCAGTTCACCCAGCCGAAAATTCTGAAGTAACAAATTTTATTCTTTTTAAGTAATGCTAATTATATACATTATAAATTATATTTTTTAAATAATGACAATGAATTTTACCTTCAGTAATTTCAGGGTATAGCAAAGGATAAATTAGAGAAAAATTTTTGAACATTCTACTAGTAATAAGGATGATATGCTTAAAACGAAGCATTCGCTAATGCATTCAGGAAAATGATCACCTACTTAACGATGAATGGTGTGGACTGGCACACATAATACATCCTCGTCACTCATTGAAATATATGGACTGCTACTTTTACAGATCCAGCGTAATTTATCATATCAATGAACTATAAACTCACATCTTTAATAGCAACACCCAGAACTTTGTCCATGTACGAAGGCATTTCAGTTAGAAGCGTCCAGAATCCTAAACTTTGGCCACAGTGAGCAAGCAAGATCGCCCAGAACGGTAATGATGTCCAAATTTTCTTCCATGGTGTAGGCATTTTCTGCAAAAATACATTTAATTACATAATATAATGATTTTTCTTATAAATTAATAACGTATTTATACATGGTTACCAAATTAAATCCGAGACAAATTAAAACATTTTTTTATGATATAAAAATGACCTTTAAATAATCCTTAGCTGATATTGATAAGTTTTGGTAACAAAATACTAAACTATAAAACCGTTTATCTCAGACAATACCTTCGATTGATTGATATCAGTAGCTCCAGCGCTGAGTTCAATGAATTTTTTTTCTTCCTTCGATATCCACCTGGAGGTGCCAGGGGTTGATGCGCCGAATATGAACCAGAGGACAGAAAATACGAGACACGTGACACCAGCGACGTAGAACACTGATGGCCAGCCCCATCTGCTCTCAGATAGCCAACCGGCGACCACCATTTCGATTATGGTACCAAGCTGGGAGCCTGAAGAAGATACAGTTTAAAGGATGTATTATCTATCTATATATTCAGGATGTCTCAGATGAAGTCCACTATGATCAATGGAATGTATATTATTTCAGATGCTAATTACGTAAAAAATACTTATACGCATTTTTTCTGTTCCATACGGTCTGTTAATGCTATCTGAACACCAGAGGACTACTGAACACAGCGACTTATATAGCGCTGATTTATGCCATTCACACGCGCGCTCATTCGAGACTCCATTGATCATAGTATACTAAATCTGTCCTGTGTATATATATGAGTACTACTAGTTTCAAGCTTCCTCGTTACCAAGGATCGCATCTTACAACTTAGTTTTAAGAGGCGATTCTTGGTAACGAGGTACTTTAATTTGCGAATAGCGAATGAAGAACTGCCTTGACAAAGTTTCCCATGCTGCCTTTTCGAGTGTTTAAAAGGGAAGTTCAAATAATGCTTGTTATTAGCAACGCAACGTATAATATACAATACGTCGCATGGGACCTTTATATGATTAAATACATATTCAACCACTCTTCCATCTCCCAGAAGTATTTACAAATTTTAGGTGAATAATAAATTGTATTTTTTCACATAATGTTTTATTGGTGGTGAATTTTAATCTAAGTTTCTTCACGCTTGCTAACTCAATTTGGAAAACAAATAGTCGTAGCTTCGATGAGTTTTGCATGTTGCTCGTAATTTCCCACAAGACTTGAGATCTTTAGAAAAATCTTGAAACAATTCTATGTTCTGTGAATATTGTTAGTTTTTATTTAGCCTCCTAACTCAACATGACAATGACTTCTTGTTTATATTTTGAGTGCATCGTTCGAAGGTGCGATTCGAGGTCAATGTTACAAATTATGAACTTGACATTAACTAGATTTTGTATCAATATCCAATTGTAGATCCATACAGTCGTTTAGCGAAGATGTTTAGACAGGACAGGAGAGCAAGCGGCGAGACAAACGAACCGCATGCCCGAGCTACATTATACGCCATGTTGTTAGCAGCTCGGGACACTATTAAGAGACTACCACGTGCATTTTTTAATTACGTATTCATCATAACTACATGTCGATTATTATTGAGTTGTGACTACCGTGACATCGTAAATAAATTATTGGTTGTGAGAGTCGAGCACGATTTGATTGACCAGCTCAGACCGGGTAAAGTCCAAGACCGCATAGAAGATCGGCGTAAAATATAAGCACCTACTATGATACGTTCGGTTAGTGAGAGGGCCGGAGGCCCGTATCCTTTTCTTCAGCCTTTCGTCATTTTATTTTATAACATTCCACGTATTGTGTACATAATCCGAGTCATCACACACTTTGCACTAGTTTAAGTCATAAATCACTGAAAAACCTTGAGATTTTAGATAGATACGTACCAGAATATACAATGGTTCCCATTCTGCTCCTCTCTGACAATGGTGACCATTGTCCGATCAGTCCATGAATGCTCGGATACAGCATACCTTGGGACAAGCCCATGAGGATCCTACACGCACATACCGCTATCCAGTCTCCCTGAAAACACGTGAAATAAAATTAACAGATTTTGTTTCACCACTAAAACAAATGTTTCAATATTTCCCTTGCTTTTACAATTTAACTAAATGAATTTAAAAAACTCTACACTAACTTCTGATAGACTATTAGGTCTAATTAATTAAGTTTATATTAGCATTTTATATTATTCACTTTATCCCATTGTAATATTCAAAATCAACAATAATAGGAACAGTATTCATTGTTCATTATTGTTTTCCAATCACTTTATATAAACATCACAAGATAAACATTAAAATGTTGGGGCTAGTCATAAAATTAACAAAAAAAAACTACATTGAGTATTTGTTTGTCTGGATTAAAAGTAAAAGTTGAATTATGTATTATAGTTCAAAACTTTGTATAATACCTTAGTTGCCAATAAAGGAGTGAACAGATTGACAATCCCCGTCAGCACCATGGACACTAGAACAAGCATTTTCCCGCCAAATCTGCCGGCTAGCAAGCCCGATGGGATCTGCAGCACTATGTAGCCCCAGAAGAATGAGGAGAGAATTGTATCCCGAATGCCCTGCTCCCATGCGAACACCTGCAAATGCCGTAATGTTAGAAACATACTTTT
>NC_052113.1:802514-811747 GCF_012273895.1 Zerene cesonia | reverse complement strand
TTGGTGAATAATAATACTATTTTGCTTCGTACATAGCTGGACAACTGAAATAATGTCATATTCGTGTTTTATTCGTGTCTTTTTTTCGTGACATCTATTGGTGAATAATAATACTATTTTGCCTCGTAGATAGCTGGACAACTGAAATAACACATAGGCACTTTTTATACCGATATTCCTACGGGATACGGTTACGCAGCACGCTTACGCGGTTTCAACCGCGGGTCACAGCTAGTAAAGAATAATTTTAATAAAAAACAGAAAATGGGATTTGAAATATTATTAAATGACATAATAAGATTTCAATAGAAATTTCGGTTGTAGATTTCGCTTAATTAATAATTGAATAAATCATTCAATTCACATCATAATGTTATTTTTTTTAACTATACATATATAGATGTATTCAAATAAAACATTCATAATTAATACTTATTAATTACGAGCCATTTGGTTAACGTATATTTTTAAAGTGCTGTGTTTATTCAGCCGGTTAATTTAAAATGAATGTTTAACCTTTGGCGTATGTACTCTATACCATTTAATTATTCTCCTATTGGGTCATTATTTTTTCTATTGGTTATTATATACATCCATATTTTATATGTAGTCTAGAGCCTTTGTAGTCACAATACAACCGTCCAAAAGTTAAAAATATCAAACTCAAACTCAGACATGTATTTATTCAATACGTTTATTAGACATGCGCCTAACAGTTAGTCTTAAGTTGATTTTTTTTTTTTGTCAACAATGACACACTTAAATTAAATAACACAATACAGTCACAAATAATTACAATAAAGTGTATTTCGTTAACACAAACACAATCTAAATATATAACAAAACAATATAATTATATTTATAGACTGAATATAAATTTACAAGCTGTTTCCATCTGCTTTAAAACAATGAATCATTAAGGACAAATTGCGGAGCAATAATTGGAAAATTATTGGCTGCTAATAGAGCTTCATATACAATGAAAAGGGGTATTTTATCACATATCATTCTCACCATTATCTGTGACAACTACGTAACTTCTGACGCATTTTGAGGCGGACAATGGGTCTTATTATGTCATATTATCCACTCTAGCGATAGTTCCTATTAAGGGAATTTCAGATGTAGTAAAGAAAAACCTATTTTTGGGTTCTGTTGGGTTTTTAGATTGGAAAATTTGCTTCTTTACAAATAACCAATTGTTTTATAGCTATTTTATTATTAAATGCAAAAAACAAAGGTTTAGTAGGACTAAGCTCGAAAAAGACAAGCAAATTGAAACCAACGTATTGGTTTAATTTAATTAGGTTTTTATAAAGTTCTATTATGTTTATGTAAAATGGGTTTTGAAACACTTCAAATAGCATGTAGTATTAAATAGTAATCAACACATAAACACATACTTTACCTATATTAAAGGCATTTAGAATGTATAAAAATCGAGAGGTTTTTGTTTATTTTAAATATTAGAGATCTGATAGTAGGCCTTTGAAAATCATGTTCAGACCAAAACCGAATGAATTCGACTGGATTTTTTAATTTTATTATTCGTTAACCCCTCTAAAACCGTATTTGTGATTATTTTTATATATAATAGGAAACTGTTGTCATATTGTTCCATTCTAGAATCTAAATTGTAAAACCTCATTTATAGAAAATAATTATTTCACATTTTCCCACTTTACGCGACTTGAAACACGAAGACGTTTTATGAAATTCCCTTTTCCAGCTGCACTGGAGTAATTTTGTTCAACCTATTTTGTAAACAACGTGAATGCAATTTTAATTAGCAAAGCTATTAGTGACATTACTTCATTAACTAGTTGCGTAACTCAAATGCTCGTATCGATACGCTGTCTAAATGGAGCATGACTTATCGCAAGACTTGAAGACTTGATTAATAAATCTCAATGATAATTTTTTTTCATTAGCTAGCATGTGTTTTGATTTGAGATTCGCAGATTTTTCGCTAGTCTTGGTCGGTTATATGTGTAGGTAAAAATTATTTTTGTTTTTAGATAAGGGGGAACTTAATTACTGTAATATATATAACTATCAGTTATATATATTACGGAAGAAGCCGGAGGCGCGTTCTCTGTTCCTCACCCTTCCCAGACTATTCTATCTTTCCAGTTCGACAGTTAATGCACAATAAAGCTTATTAGTGTTTCACTAAGATCCTTTATTTAGTACTAGCTTTTTTAGGCCGCGGCTTCGCCCGCGTAGAATTCGCTTATATCGCGCGACATGGTAAGGAGTATTTTCTTCGCATTAAAAAGTATGGTTTGTTCTTTTCCACGTTTAGCTCCACCTTCATATCAAGTTTCATCAAAATTGGTTTGACGATCGAACTTTCATACAAACTTTCATCCCCTCTTTCAACCCTTTCTACCCTTTTTTCGCGATAAAAAGTATCCTATGTCCTTTCCCAAGTTCAGTTCTATCATCATACCAAATTTTATCAAAATCGGTTCAGTGGTTTAGGCGTGAAAGCGTAACAGACAGACAGACAGACAGAGTTACTTTCGCATTTATAATATTAGTAGGGAAGTAGGGATTAAATTTATCCGTTCTTTCGAAATAAATTGTATTCACTTTAAATATAATTTGTGCTGCCGTTAAATTAGAAACTGTAGCAATGTCTTGCAATTTCACACATATTTTTTTTTTAAAAACAGTACGAATATATATCTAGTAGTAATCTTAATGCCGAGGATTTGCTATCCCGAAACGTCCGTCGCATATTGTTAAATGCTCGCATGGGATAAAACACGTATCGTGATATCTGGGCGGAGTCGGGAGAGCGTCTAGTCCGAAAATATAACTATAAACGAATCAGCCCCATTTGTCTGCAAACTAACAAGCCACACAGTATTTATCGGTTTTAATTTTTTATGTAGATATTAAAGTATTTATTAGTTATAAAGTAAAAAAGATTTTTTTAACATTGACCTCACCACCTTTGTACGGTTTTGTATTTATAAAAACAAATTTATTTCATTTTTCTTTCCTTCTAAATTATAAGCACCACATCGTTACCGATTAAAGTTGTTTTCGACAGATCTTACTAGATAGACGATAATCTAACGCAATTAACAAATTTTCTTTTAATATTGATATAGAAAACCGAATAAAATAACGTTAGAATATTCTAGAATATCTAAACATGAAAAAACATACATATATCAGTATGTAATATGAGATTCTGAATACGCTCCAAACCACATAGCGCCTAGATTAAGTTCTAAACCCAAAAAAAATTGTAATATGCTCACGCGTGGGCGATATGTGCTAGTCAATGCGAACCTGTGAACCGAGGGTAGCATACGAATAGATGTCACACTTGCGTCTTAACCCTCTAGTACAGAATTCTGAAAAGCACCTCTAGTTTGTATAAAACGTGTACCAGCTACACTAAAACAGATAAAATATTTATTTTATTCGTTAAAGATTTAGGCTATTTAATGATATTAGAATTTAAATCGGTTATGTGGATATCGAATTAAGTCTTATCAAACGGAAGTCAAATCTTTGCATTAAAATATTAGTATCGTGTTGTATTCGTGCGAGGTTTTATCAATGGATCCTTCACAAAAAAAAGCGACTACATAGCAGGCAACAGCTTTCAAATAAGTAAGGAATCAGTTCACCGAGTAAAAAGTTACGAAGTAAAAAACAAAAAAAAAATACATTATAGTCAAATTGAAAACTATATTTATAAATATTTGTATGCCAATTTGTTGGCGAGTTGTGCAGACGTGAAATAAATATTTACAAAACTTTGTAACTATTCATTTCAACCAATTCAAACATTTTAATTCATTCCAAAAAAATGCAATCGAATTGATAACCTCCTCTTCTGAAGTAGATTGAAATCTTACAAAAGATTATCAGGCACTTTCGATCGTTAAAAAAAATGGTACCTTTAGTTCTTATAATAAGTTGCATTATTTATAATATCACGATTCTATATCTTTGTGCACATAAAAACCATACTCTATACTAATGAAGAAGATGAGTTTGTTTGTTTGAACGCGCTAATCTCATATTCGGTACTGGACAGATTGATATATGTACACTGTACGTGATGGCTGAGTGCTACAGACAACCATTATTCACGGGCGAAGCCAGGACGGACCACTAGTGTCATAGCATTTCGCAAATTCCAATTGTTTTAAAATCCAAAGTCCTTTATTTTCTTTGTCGTATTGTTTTTCTTTCAACGCAAGAAAACGTTATTTTTAATTCAACTCGGTTAAACAGTGTTACTAATGCAATTATATGCTTCAACAAAATGCAATATGCGTGCTTTTATTGTTTCCATAATAATATTATTTACTTTAATAACATCATGTATGTGATTTGTGATATCTAAACTAATATAAACATGAATCGTACGTGATTTGTGTGCTTGTATATCACGCACAAACCGCTGGACCGATTTCAAAAATTCTTTCACCATTAAAAGCTGCATCTTCGCCTAGTAACATAGATAATAACGATTAAAGATTTCTAAATGAAGTTTATTTTAACAAATATTTTCTACAAAAGCAAACACCGACTTTATTGAAAGGGAGGTAACTGTAACTAAAATATGACAGACGACAATGACACCAATCCCTATCAAACCCTATCAAACCGAAGATTTTCGTTATCAAACATAAAAAAGAAGCATGTCAATCAATTCAGGTGTTCGATTTAAAGCCCAGCAAGTTATCGAGAAATAAGGTACAGTCGAATCAAAAAAGAAACGAGGTTCTCAAGTATTTGGCAACGTCGGTTACAAAAAAAATAAATAAAAATAAAGCTTGATTTTGAGTTTTAACAAACCATAGCCATTCAAGATGCACTAGTTGAATATACCTATAGCATGTTTGAATGTTTTTAAGAAAATGGTCGATCGCATTCAAAAGAGGTTTTTGCAGAACGATGCCGTCCAACGTAGGTAATTAATGAAATTTTGAAGTGCGAACGCCACTGTAAATATCTTACAATATTATGTACCGGGCTTACTTTGATTTTCTACGTGAAACGTGAATAGCATTGAGTTACATCTGAAATATGGGACGAGTGACAACGGTGGACTATGCTATAACTATATAGTGTAAAATAAAGTCGCCGATAAGAAATTTTTCATAGAGGATTCTTTGTTTGCTTTAAGAATAATGCCAATCTGTAAACGTCCGTGAAAAATTAATTATTGCCAGGCGTTAAGCTTAAGTTTCCCGAAAAAAATAGCAAAACATCATTGTTGAGTTAGTGTGGTGTGCTGGCAAAGAGACGAATAGTTCTTAATGATATGCGCCATATTTAAATTAAAACAAAAAATACATCACAATACCCAGGCGTGA
Organism: Zerene cesonia; assembly: GCF_012273895.1. Classification (NCBI taxonomy): domain Eukaryota; kingdom Metazoa; phylum Arthropoda; class Insecta; order Lepidoptera; family Pieridae; genus Zerene; species Zerene cesonia. Next base: position 806,396 of record NC_052113.1, on the reverse strand, counting down.
TAAATTTTAAACACTCAAGTTTCGTTACAGCTGGTTAAATTCTATAGAAGTTAATTATGTATACATTTTGTATAGCTATGTTTTTGTAGCTGACCCAATAGCGCAGTGGTTAGTGACCCTGAGTATAGTGGTGTCGGTTAGATCGAACGCATTTTTTTTTTTTTAATTGCTTAGATTCCTTTATGATTTTTGGGTACTTGTATTAAAAATAAAATTTAATTAATGTATATTTATTAGATGTCTTATGATGCTGATGCTGAAAGTGCAAGCAGAAAAATGTTACTTTTAGCTTTGATTATTTTAAGGGTCTCGATCTTTAATTATATTAAAAATACTTATATTACTAACCGCTACAGAAAGACGACCGCATTTATAGAATTATTTTAAGACCAAAAAATTAACACCAAAAAACCACTAGCGTTATGAATTAATAACTTCTAATAGAAAACTAAACTGCCTTCAAATTGTCATACCTAAAGCAAATTATAACAGAATCACATAGATGCATCAGCATTCAAGTAAACTAAGAATCATCAAATTGGATTCACCCAGTCCAAAGCTCTGAACTAACAAACTGTAAAAAAGTCGAATTTGCATCCACCTTTTATGAAGTGGGTTAAAAGCAAACACAATTAGGTATTTTAGTAAGAATAACAGTAAATCCTATTTCTTCAAGAATAAAATTGTTGCCTGGAATATTATTGTGAATGTTTTACGTTAAAATTCATGTCACTAACTCTGTCGATGTATTCAGAGTTCAAAGGTCTGAATCCCCGTAGATGTTCTGGAATCTTGTACGAGTGGAACATGACTTGGAAATCTTACTCTATTGAGTTACTGTCACTGGTCTAGCATGTTGATACCCTAAGGGTATTGTTGGGTTGCGCCCGCCAAGGCTGCCGCTGAGGGGGTCACGAATTCTAGCCAGCACCCTTGTCCCCTTCTCTAAAGCGGCTTGAGAGATCAGTGGGGTTTTGGGTGATAGGAAGCCGACATAACCCATGGCTGCTTCCCCGGAGGCTGTAGGTATCTACGCAAGGTTTTCCCACTCAACACAGGGTATGTTTGGGTCTGCTAACGGGAGAATATGTGCTTTAGACTTGAGTAGACTATTAAATTCGCTGATATCTTGAACCCTCGGGGAGTTTTATAAGCTAAACGTATTACCCGCAGGTCATTTTTCTTCCAAATTAACTAAACAGTTATTGAAGCTAAATTTAAATTATATATTTTATAAATTGAAAAACTTTAGCATTAAAAATATTAGTATGGATAGAAGATTTCAGAGATATCAAATTATTAACCGTCTACTTTTAATACCGTACACCTTCATTAAAGAAGTCCACTGCCTGCGTCCCTGAAGTGGGAACATATTTAAAGGCCTGATGATGATAAAGACCATAAATTTTATTTTACAAAATTCTGAGACACGACTCAATTTCAATGTTAATTTAAAGAGCTGAATCAATAATCTTAATTGTTTGCTATCTGCACGCCCGGCTCCGCCTGGATAGTAATTTATTGTAAATTAAATAATTTGAACCATTGTATCTTTTAAGTTAGATCAAATTGCATATGGTTCGCAAATTTGATTCAAATCGGTCGAGTTGTTTAGAAATCCATCGCGAACGAACAATTTATATATGTTAAGATTTCACAAGTGTAATTATAGCCCACCGCAACCTATTTAGTTGACTGTTACAGAAATATTTAATTAATTTCGGGGCTAATTTTATCACGATTTCCTATTTAACAGCACTTATTACATATGTTATTGTATACAGTTTTATAAATACCAATTTGTCTAAACTCAATTATATAGCAAATAGTCAATTACTTTCAAGTACTCGGACCTTGGTTTCATTTCACAATACGCAGAACCTAGATTATTATGTATTGTAACCTAGCATTGTTACTTGTTTTAATATTGATAACGATTTTAGCATTCTGTAACCAAATGTTACATCGGAACTCTATTACTTAGACTTCGCCATCGTTTTGTCTGTGTGTCTAGCTGTTCGCCCGTGTATCAGCAGGATTTATATCATGAAATGTAAAAGTTAGTTAATTTGAGACGATGAATTTCTGTTTCTGTTGGTGGGTGGCAAAATATAAGTGTGTAAGTAGGTATCAGAATATAAAGAATGCCACCTTAGACTAGCAACGTTGCATTGACATGTTTTTTGTAATAAATTTTCTTTTCTTTGAACAATATTTTCATTGACAAATAAACTTCGCCTTTTTCCAAATACAAAAAACACTAAAAAGAAAATTTATCTAATGAATTCAATACATATAAATCCTTACTTATATTATTAATGAATTCGTGTGTTTTTTTGTTCGCCTGTCTGTCTTTTACGTTGAAACGGAATGATTTATCAAAAAAAAAAAATGGTTGCCTGTAAAGTCGGTTTTACGGGCGAAGATTTTACGTGACAACGTCTTTTTCTCGGTAGAATATTTATTGATATGAATATTATTAAATTGCACAATAGGAACAAGGAATTGAATGAAAATAAGAATTGCACAAATTTTAACTTTAGAAAATATTATTTGTTTACTAAAAAGTCAGAGACAGAGACACAAGCACGCGCCGATTCAATGCGCCTAATTCTCTAGTGCTGCGCGCGCGGCGGACCGATCATAGTTCGGTGACTCATCGTAACGTTACCGGGCGTTACACTTTTACATGAGTGCCTCCGAGCCGCAACCTAATTTAAGACGTTGTCACGTCAAAAAATAAACATCTCAGTCCAATGTGAATTTCCTTTATCAAGCAAAACCAAAGAAATCGAATCTACTAATCAACAAAATCTTACCGGAAAGTCATACTTGTTCGGCTTAGTCATGGCCACGATGGCCAGGCTCATGCTGACCCTCGTCGCGTACGACGTCACGGTGGAGAGAAACAGCAGGAAAATGATCACGTGTCGCATCCCGAAGGAGCTATCTGTAAAAAAATATACGCACGTTTTATTACAGCTCCGAGCTAATTTTTCACTGTCAGACGAGAGTAGGCTCGTAAAATGTTATCGTAGTTAAATTATTTGTTTTCACACGCCGCTGTCATTTCCAACTGTATGGTGTGTATTATATGGAGTGATTTAGCTTGAAATAACTGTTAAGTAGTATGTGGTAGCGTGTACAATGTTTGTATATCTGGCTTCTTTGTAAATTACTTCATTAGTTTTCTTAACCAACCATAACCCAGATAACCCATGTTCATCGAATATACTGAGTAGCATCCTTTTTTGGTGCACACAACCGCGCAAACACACGTTATTTATATTTATACTTCACCGTACGAAACACAGTGGCATGCTACTATTTCACACCGGTTTTCTGTGAGGGTGTGGTACTTCCCCGGTGCGAGCTGGCCCAATTCATTCCGAAGCGTGCTCGAATCCCACAATAATACCTTACTTAACGATTTAAATACCAGGCTTAGTCGCATAGTATATTATAGTAATTTGTTTCTTTTTTTATTTTATAATGTTTGTTTCATATATTATATTGTTATTATTACTTATTATACACATAAATAATTTATTATGAATGTCAATTTGCGTGTTACAAATATATCATGCATGTATGTTTATTCATTTGACTGTCAGTCCAACAAGGTTACTGAAAATCAGCGCTGCGCATTTCGCATAGCAAATGCTGAGTAGTTATTCTTTTTATTACCACACTGATAAGTTCCAAGTCCAGCTTTTTATTTCTTCTTACTGTCATAAATATCCAAACTTTTGAACAGTTTCAGTATTAATTATTGTATACTATAAAGATCATTGCATTGACTATAACCTTATACCTAGTCTTGCCATAAATATTGTAATAAAGAAAAAAGAAAATTGTTAACTGCAAATAACATTTATTACT